>NW_027223335.1:4616882-4760111 GCF_030449975.1 Polyergus mexicanus
AAGCAGTGGTATCAACGCAGAGTACTAACGCGCCGGACTAGGAACGTCGTCGTCTGGTGTGGATCGAGACAGAACGGCACTCCTACCGCCATCTCTGTCCCGTATGCGTATAATTAATACGAACCAATTGATGAGAAAACTGAATTATCCAAAGTGGAGGTGGTGCTTAGCCTCAGATGATAAATATATATATATTGTACATATTTGTAATACGTTGCACTAGATGGAGATACGTGTTACGATCTATGCGTTTCGATTTTATAAAAAAATTATCGCGCCTAAGTTCACACATATATCTATTGTCGCTTCGACATTGAGGCTCGATTTATCACCGATTAATCGACAGAAACTTCTAAGATAAATCTAAGTGAAATACATGAAATACGTACAGCAAAATAATTAACATTTTAAGAAATAAATACAAGGTAAACGAACTGTTTTATATATACAATATATCGGTACGTGTATCGTCACACTTTCCATGCTTCCATTCTCCAAATTCTCGATCGGGTTTAAATTAATTTCCCCTTAATGTATGTAAATATAATGTTACATTTTTTGGCCAGAAAACTTTTTTATTCAACGCAGAGTACTTTTTTTTCACTGAACAAGATAAAGGCTTGAACGTACCTTTCACTTTTTTTTCTAGGATTCGAGTTTCCGTGAAAAGAAATCGTGAGTATATAGGATGAAGCAGCGAATTTTTTCGACAGCGGCGCGTAGCGCGCATGCGCGAATTGCGCGCCGCGTACGGCTCGGCGCGACAGCGCGACACCGCAATGTCGGCCGTCGGGTGTACCGTGTTAGGAAGGTCGCTCGCGTGAAACGCGATTTTTTAAGTGAAAACGGTCATCGCGCGCGCCCGCCATCGTTGTCCAGTGCTGTGCTATGACCGTGTGATCTGCACGTGACAAGGATCCGCCGCCGTTTCGTCGCAGCTCGTGCCACTCCCGAAAATGGGTGAGTACAAGATCAGCGCGAGAGCGATCAGCGAACGCCGGCTCTCGCCTCGTCTCTTTCACCCTATCTTTCCTTTTCTTTTCTTCTCTTTTTCTCTCTCTCTCTCGCTCCTCCTTCCTTTGTCTTTGTGTCATGTCGACTGGACTTCGCGACTTATGATTAGGAGACGCAAGAGGAAAAGAACGAGAGAGAAAGAGAGAGAAAAGGAAGGAATGCGGCGTCCGTCCGTTTCTTCGTCGCGTTCCAACTCGCGTGCATAGGAGGGGTGGGGCGGCCGGGCGGGGGTGGGGGGGGGTTGAGGAGTACGCCCCTGCGTCGTGCAGTTTCCGTCTGATTTTCACGAGCTCGCGCTCATCCGAGAGCGACTAATGTTTTCCGAAAGACTCGTACCGCGAACTCACTCGGTGGTCTATAAATAGGTGAATCCGTCGGTTTGACGTTTTCTAGGGCGAACGCCTATCCTTCCCTCTCCTCCCCCCTTCCCCCGCGCGTATACGCGCTATGCGCGAGCGAGGCTCCCCCTTGCCTCTCCCTTTCTCTTCCCGTCTTCCTCTGCTCCTTCTCTTTATCCCCGTTCTCCTTTTCTTCTTTTGCATATATCGTATTTTATGCGACGCGTTTGTCCGAAGAATTTCGTATCGTTCGATCCCGTGATCGCTTTCCTACTCTTCTCCTTTTTTTTTTTTTATTATTATTTAAAAACGAGTCTTTCTCTCTTTCACTCGCTCGTCCCCTACTTCCGATCTTCTTACACGCGTGGAAAAACGACCCTTTTCTTTTTTCTTTTTCTATTGGTTTACGTTGCGCTGTATTCTCGATGCGATGGGCTTCCCATGAAAGATTTGGCATTACTCGATAATTAATCGTCTCGTTAGATGGTTTTAGGCCTCGTTGTGGATCTCTCTTCATTATACGTGTACTATTTTCTTTTCTCTATGCTAGAGACGCATATCTAATTTTAGATTGCTATTTAGAGCATAGCAATGCGGATCAGAAATATAATCCAAATCACATTTACCAAGAAATATTTATTAAGGTATATACTGATTATGAGTCGAAGACGAAATAGACAAATGACACAGGTAATCGTCAGGTAATGTACAATTATAAAAATATAATACAGCATAAAAATTATCTGGTTTATCTGGTATTAGTATTTATCTGGTATTAATATTATCTGATATTTATAAAGCACGAAATATTAAAATAGCTATCTGTTGATAAAAAGCTGACAATATATTAATGTACAAATAAATTTTAAATTATATAACATTAACGCCATACTCGCTCTTCTTCGGTTCAAGATCTTCGTTTCCAGTCTAATTGTTCAGTTTTGTACTATAAATAACGTATATGACACATATTCCACAAGTAGAAGATAGAAGTGCAACTTGCGAACGCGCTTTTGACGTTTCGTGAATGCCGGCATCAGCGAATATGTATGAATAGAATTGCTGATGATATATAGATGCTTTCGCGATCGAGAATTGCTGCATATTACTGCTTTAATATTTTGAAAGGCTCGATTACTTATGTTTCTTATCAGTGAAAAACATTACAACATGGATATTATCGAGATATACCGTACAAGTTGCAACTCATTCTCTTTTTGTTTTAAGATCAACTACTAGAGGCTTCTGTACATTATATCTACACTACTAACACGGCAGTGTCTCATGTGGTGACATATGAAACAAGGACAGCCATTTACAATTGGGCAGAATGGAAGTGTATATAATATATAGCGTATATGTAAATAAGTGTAAGAATGTAAGTGTCTATATAGTGTATATTAACCCAACTTGTATATAGTGTATACATATATTCTAATTGTAAATGGTTGCCCTGGCTTCATCTGTAACATCGTTGTTAGCAGTAGATATATTATGTAGAAGTATGTGCAGAAGTATCTACTCCCTGGAAAAACATAGTAAACGTGAAACTGTCAGGAAATTTTTTCGTACCTGGAGAGATCAAGGAATTCTCATGGAATTTTATTGGGACTCAGGGAATTTAAAAAAAAAATCTCTTTGATAATTTTGCTCTTATACTGTAAGCAGTATGCAATTCGCCGATAAGCCAAGTTATGAATTATATGTTTAAATTATATTATAAATATATATCTATATCTATTTGTATATTCAATATCTTAATAAGATATTCAATATGCAGTATATATTTTTTATTTTAATTTTTAGTAATAAAAAATAAAATGGTTTTGCAAGTTAAAAAATTTTTATCTTAACGAAAGCTTATTCGTTTATATTTTTTCAATACATTTGTAAATATAACTTGAAATTTAAGTGATTTGTATTTTCTCTTGTATGAATGAAAAGCATTGCGTACAATAAAAAAAAAAATTATTTTAGGAAACCAAAGAATCTTTAAAGTATTCTCTATATCTGCAATTTTGAACAAGAATATCTAGAAGATGAAGGAATTTTTGAAGGAATATTTTTACAAGATTTAAATAGAGACTCTGTCTGTGCCAACTATTTTTGAGCGAATGATTTAAAAAAGTGAGAAAAAGAAAATTTTTTGATAAAAGAAAAAGCATTAAGCGTTTCATTTTATCATTCAATTATAATTTTGATTGTTTTCGAATCTTTAACATTCATATAACGGCTCACGATGCGTATATATTTTGTCCTACGAATGAACAAATTGCGTATTCGCGATTGCTTGCGAATGTGAATTATTTGCAATTGCGATTACGACGAGGTTGATCATCTACGTGACACGGAGGAGCCGGCGATTCCGACGAGACGCCAGTGGTCGTCCCGTAATTTGCTCGTTGCAATTTCATCTTCTACTCGTTCACGCGACCGATGCATCGCGCGCGTGCCGGATCCTTAGTCAACCGAGGCGTGACACTCCTTATACAATACAACGAACGTCACTCTGTTTTCATCTATCTTACATGACACATATAACACATATTTAAATGCAATTTAATGGCTTCTACATATATATGATCAGAGAGATAATTAGTTTGTGTAAACAACTTTTATATGGAAAGTTATGATAATTACATGACTACGTAGCATTAGCAAAATCTAAAACTACACGGCTACTACTTGCACGGTTATTCTGTGACCAATAAAAAAAATTTTCTAGCATCTCTTTTGTGCGCTTAAAAAAATTAAGGGAAGCTTGGACGATTTTATTAAAATATTGGAATTTTATCATCCTCTTTGATCAAGAAGAAATAATATTTAAATTAAAAATTAAACGCGAGAAAAATAACATTACTAATTAATTAATTTATTTACTTGCGCTTATCTAAATATTAAAAGACTGGACAGCAACCTTTAAGCCATTTTGGATATAAATTTATTTTTCAAATAATTAACAATTTTAGTCGAATGTTACATTTAATTAATTAGTTGCAGCGCGTGGATTTGATCATCGCACATTTACGTCTTCGTTTATCGATCATGTTACGACACTGTCGTAACCTCGGTCTGCTGCATTACGTGGCCTGTAGATTTTACAACATGCACACATAGCGCACGTAAACGCGAAGACTTTATACGCGAGACGGTATAACGTTTACATAATAGATCAGTTAACGACGAAGCGCGTTAACCCGGAGCGATTGACGTATCGCGGTATTGATCCTTTTCTCGGTTTCCCTTGGACGTTGACACATTTACGGGCGTGGGGTTTCCATTCTCGAAAATGCTATTAACGCGTTTCGCTGAAACTGCAAGTCTGCTGCTGATCGATATCTATTCCCTGTACACGGGTGGACGTTGCATTTCTTAAGGGGGGAAATCTTGCTGCGGTGAAGGCCCCTAATTGGTGTCAACGAAAGGTCGAGCCCGAAAATACATAGTTTGCTTTCAGAAATGACACGAAAACCTGTATAATTCTTATATTAAATTTCACGTGTCAATTATATATAACAAGTTTTTCAGAAAATTCTAATCAGAATTTTCTTTAAATTGTACAATTATATATTTCACGATCAATTTCGAGATTAATAATTCTCATTTGAAAAGTTATTAAATGCTTCAAATCTTTATGTCAAAATTATACAATATTATTCCGCATTGTTTTAAAATATATTAATATGTAAAAATTTCCATGTAAACGTAACAATATAGGCATCAATATTCAATTGTAAATTCTGAAAGAAAACATTACATTTTATCCAGCTGAAAAGATACTACTTTCCTGTATGCATCCTAGATCAATATTCCAGGCGCTTATTGGTGCATACGATGCGCAGCGTGCATCGACTGCGCCGGAGGGTCCTTTGACTTGATCTCGAGAACGTAACTAAATTCTAAAGTTGCTCGATGCAGTATGCTTATTGACTAGCGAGATAATATTATAGTTATCTTGTTATTCCTCTAGACGTAAAAATTTAATCACGATATTATTAATAACATTAATTTCTTTTATATCGAAATCTGCCCGAGGGGAAGAATAATTTGCCTTGTTTTCAGATATTTTTTCCAGATAGAATTAAATGATTTAATTGCTAAGAAATTTATTATGGAAGTTTTTAAAAGGGCGATCTTTTATCGTGAATTAAAAAATAATGCAATAACATTTATTATTCTGATATTAATCGTGTAATCTTGTTAAATGTACAAAACCAGTTTAAGCTGACGGAATTAGGACACCGCGTGCATATATGATGATAAAATTATGACAGGCATCTTTCCAGATAACTGGATTATAAAGCATTATATTTATATAACAAATTTCCCTTTATAAATTGCATTTAAATTTAGTCTCCAAGTCCAATCATCCAATTTGACGAGTATCATTAATATTATCGCATCTTATGCTTTTTCCAAAAATGTAGATTACATCTTAAGAATATAATTTATGTCTACGTAAAAAAATTTTTTTCGAAGAGATCTATATATATATATATATAGAGAGAGAGAGAAAGAGAATTTTGCAAATTGTGAAATTATCCATCTTTAATATCTTAAAATTTTAATCATCAAAAATTCGTTACGTCTGCATTTTTATTTAAATAATTTATAAAACTTTTTCCAAACAATTTCCTTCTTTAGACGATCTCTTTTGCAAATATGTGTATTGAGCATTCAAACAGATTACGTTAAAAAACTGAGAAAAAAAAGATGGGGAGAAACGTTTGCGGCAAAGTACAAAGCGCAAAGTCACTTTTGCCGATTTGAGATTAGGTTTTTGCAGGGCGTAGTCAACTGTGAAAAGTAAACGTTATCTGCGTCGACTGTACGGGTGACAATCTCGCGAGACTCGACGCATGAACCTCCTCCGCAGGCAGTCGTCGATCAGCAGTCGCAGCGATCGTATCCCATGCGGTATCGCAGACATTTGACGTCAATTTTTCATACTATTCGGAATAATTGCTTCGAAATTCATCAGGTCAGCTCATCAAAGTGAAGGATCGATTAATTGGTAAAAAAAAAAAAAAAAAAAAATCCTACGACGGAAAAATTTTCGCGTATATACTACATGTATATATATTTATATATAATCGAGTGACATATACTATTATTAGATAAAATCAAGATTCCTGCATTCTGCAAAAATTAGTCACGCTATCATCGACGTACACTCCACTCTCGGCAAACAACATAATCGCCTTCAGCACAATTGTTATCTCGCTAATCTACCGAGGATATTATTACCTTAGAAATAATACTTGTTTCATAACGTCATGTTACAGGATGTCGCGCATAAGATACATTTGATTATAAAAGACGGAAACGCGTGATATAAACTCATTTTACTAGATTCATCGCAACTAAACCAATCTCTTCTTTTATTTTCTAAAATTTTTGAAGTTGCGATTTATCAAGAGAAATTGATCTCTCGCTGACAGATCTCATTTGAATGTCACACGATTTTATGACAGATCGCCCGCGCTAGTTTGAGGCACATGCGGAATCGATGAAAATCGCGCTGAAAACCGATTCCTCGCTGTTCGACGCTATCTTATCGGTATCTCTCGGTACATCGCGCGGGGAAAGTAAAAAAGGAAGAAGAGTTGTGCGCGGCTTGTGACCCTGAAGTTACGCAACGCAGAGCCAGCAGGCACAATGAAATCGAAGACTAGCGAGAGTCTTATAGCGAGTGAAAGCAAGGCGGGGATCAAGAGAGACGGTGCCGACGATCGCAAGCAAAAGCAGTTGAAAAAAGGTAAGGGGACGGGATGGGACACGCCGTAAAAACCGACGAATCGTTTCCTCGAAGCAGCTTCTATTCGGCTCGGCGCTCGTTGTAATGCGAATAATCCTCCGCTTGTATCTGTATGTAATTATATGAGTGATAACGCGGCAAGATAGAGATTAGTTGCCATAGATTTCTAATGATAAAGTTGTTATTATTTTATAAAGATTTTATAATACGATATAAATGAATTTCATCGGCTTTTCAACGTTAATTTTTCCTCACAATATCGTTATCTTTCAATTTGATGCTCGTTCCCCATCACTACTTCCATCCCATTGTGCTCGTTTGCATGATGATGATAATAAATAAATGATGATATTATTATAGATAAGAAAAATTTGCGGGTAAAACCCGCACGCGGAGATATTGACGAATAAAGCGTATATCGAAATATTTGTTCATCGTATCAATATTCATTAATCGTTACAACTATCGATTTGCTGAATACGTTAATTTTCATTGAAAAAGAAATTAATTGCGCAAAATAATAATTTATAAATCTGCCACTTTCTTTCCATTTTTCAATTTACAGAATTATTGTGTATATCGTGTCTTGTGTGTTAAAATAAAATCTGTCTCGGCAAAAGAAAGACACGATGTAATTAAAATTACACGATAAATCGATGGCGATTAGTATTTTTACGGCTTGCCGATCATCCACGCGCTTATCAACTCGGTTCACAACTGATTTAAAGTTTCGACGATGTATCTCTCTCGGCGACACACGGACTCGACGCTTAAATTATACGACGCGAAAGTATCTTGTGTAATACTTACCACGCGAGCCGCGGTATTCAGAAAAACTGGATATTTGCATATTATACGACGCTGATTTCTCTCAGTCATGAATATCTTCGTCACGATTTTCATTCTTCGTGACGAGATGAATCCGAGGAACGTGACGCGACGCGAACGCCGAAGACATTTTTAACCATCCCGATGTATATTGTGCTCTGAAGAGGAAAATATATTCCGTTATGGGGTACACTAGATAAACGATTGTGATATATTCCGTTCGTGTCAACGACATCGCGTAAGTCTGCCAAAATGGAAAAGCGCCAAGGATACTTTTCTATTTTGGATTCATCGAATGTATCGAATATAATGTCATTTTAAATCTAAATTTAGTACACTGCGAAAGAAAAGTAACAATTATTATTTGTCAGTGTTAAATATCATCCTAATAAAATGTTTAAAAGTGTAAAAGTGCTTTTAAAGTGCAAATAAATGATAATACATACGTTGGTTCGCGCGCGAAGAATTCTCTCGCATCACGCGGTATAATTATTGCGATCTCGCTTCGTTTATTACGCTGTCGATGATGAAAGTTGTACGCACACATTGCGAATGAAATATACGTATTTTTTTGTAAATTAATTACCCTTTCATTCATCGTAGGATACTAATTATCCGCCTCATGCATTATTAATAGTTGCCGGGCCATTGTCATACAATGGGCACGCGTCGAAAGAAATGCATTTCTGTACAGAATTCTGTTACATCATTTATAATCAGATTCTGTATCAGATATTGTAACAATGTAACGCAATGATAATTGTACGAACGGTATGCACAGCCTTGAACTGCATTGAACATGACTATATGGATTATATATATAGAGCATTTATGATAAATCTTTTTATTTCTATGTCTTTTTATTTCTATATTGCTGCTTGTAAAGTATCATTGAATTGGTCGGTGAATATATTACACAGACAAAAATAATATCAAGGAAACCTGTTACCATGTGCACAGCGATAAAAGAAGCCGCAAAAACCGCAATTATCATGCAGTTACTGTTACCGTGCTTTATAATCTTTGGCTGATATATATTTTTATTAATTCGTTCCCGGAAAACATTGCGTATATATATATATATTAATAAAAGATGTAGATTATTAATTATCAAATATAACGTTTATAGAAATGATAATGTGAATTATCAATTGCTAATTCCAATCGCACATTAAACATTACGTCAGTTTGTTATCGCAGGACAATTGAAGTACAACAGTTTGACGTTTTTTTTTTTTTTTATTAATTAGAGCGAGTTTAAATACGATAATTAAATTGTTATTTCCTTCGTGAATAATTCTCATAAATTGTCAAAAATCATAAATTCATACGGCGAACAGCCTCTTGTTCCTTTCGCAAACACTGTTATTAAAATATGATAATCACACTAAAAAATGATTTTTTTTTTAAGTGCTACTGTTTGATTATTTTACTTAAATTTTCTTTTTTTTTATTTTTTATTTTAAGGAACTAGCAGTTTATGAAAATTGTGACATAGCATAAAAGTGGAATGAAAGTCCAGAAAAATGTGTTACCATAAATAAAAAAATTAAATAAAAGTGAAATTTATAAATTATTATTACTTTACGCAATTAATCTTTCATGAGAATTAATGTGTTTAATAAATCAATAGTTTTAATGGATATGTCAACGATTAATGCATTCTTTAAATGATTTTAGTAGAGAAATAAGTTTTTAAATTTTTTTTCACTTGGGGCAGCAGTTCTCTGCAGATGTTTTTTTGTTGAACGTGCATTTATGCGACTTTCAGCGAAATTTAAGCAGACACGCGCGTGTTGTTCTGTTATATCATTTTACGCAAGGTTTTATTTCGTTATCTTTGAATTATATAAAGTATAATGTAATATAAAGTTACATGTAGCTATTATAGAAACGGTTTAAGCAGAATTTGGTTTTTCGAATTATCAGGTAACGTTTGCTTCGATAAATACTCGTTGGTTTTTTTTATTGGTTATCATTGTAGCTTAACGTTATCTGTTGAAAAAAAAAAATATCGAACGTTATTTTGTTACTTTACATTTTAACTTGATAGTTTCTGTAATACAAGAATAGTATACACGGAGGCAAAAATTTCAGATATGATTCAAAAACATCGGCCAAATTACACAAAGTCTTTTCCCGACAATGCATATTTTTAGAAACTCACATATATTCCAGATATAATTTATGATTCAAATTAACGTTAACAGAATTGTTCAAATTTTGCTTTATTCGAATTGACTTGATTTAATAAACAAATTTTAGGAGCAAAATTATTTAACGTAATTATTTTTCTATATCATTTCTCAATCAATTGTCTCATCAATTCTCCAGGATATATATGTAATTATATTATGTGTACAGGTTGATAAGATTTAGTTATTAAGTGTTGCGAGAAGCAACAATATTAAATAGTTTAACAATAATCACACAATTTTTAATCATAATTTTTATTTATTTATTTATTTATTTATTTTTTTTTTTTCTAAAAAAGTTTTAACTTACATTTTCCCTTCTATTAATTCTTTAGCGTTTTATAATTACTTTGTATTTTATAACAGATATTTGTGTTGAAGAAATCATACAATTTATAAAAGGAAGACTACCAATAGATTATCGCAAATGAGATTAAAACTGTTTTCTTAATTTTTTTATCTAAATCATATACATATGATAAGAACTGTGCATAGAATAATAGCTCGATGCGTGGTAGGAAAGTGCAAGGTGATTAGGCATAATTGGTAGACATTTATTGCACGATCAATTACAATTCGATCTTATAATCCAAAGTGCAACGCGAGAAGGATCAGGGCTGTCCAGGGTCGATGCGTTTAACCCCACTTTACCACATCCTATTTAGACCACTTATGAATCATATTAACATACCATGTTGTACCGTGTGGCGGTACCTATGTAGAACAGTCATGACAGAGACATATTCTTCAATTAATTTCGCGTGTATTTTGCATCTTCACAAAAATAGAACTCGAGGCTTGATTTCTAAGATATTTAATATTACAAATATAAAAAAGTTGTTATAAATGACTTAACGCAACATAAACGTGACATTCAAGAGAATAAATTTTTCATTTATCAACTTTAGTTATCGACACTTTACAAATGCGACAAACACTGATCTTTTATTCATTCGAATGACGTAGGATCTTTTAACACGGCGATACGGTAATACCGATATTTTTTAAATTAATGATTAACAAGTGGTTAAAAAATCTACATTTTGTCATTGATTATTTTATACAAATTGATCCATTTTTCAATCAAATTATTAGAGAGAGATTTTTTTGAAGCAATTAAAAGTTTGATCAAATTTCCATCAAAATTGAAATATAAATTTATATTAACTCGATTCGTCTCTTTTCTCTCTCTCTTTTTCATTTGCTATGAGATTCTTCCATGGAAGGACTCGCAGTTAGACAAGGCGATTTTATTTTATTTTATTTTTTTTTTAACTGTGCTACATATGACATCGACTCGCTGTTATCGTATCAATGACGAAGGTTGACACTTTGCGCGCGAATCGCGAGAGTGATAAATTCCGTTATCGTCCGCTCGCCTGTTGGACTTATCGACCAATATTTTTTCTGGCCGCAGATTTTTCGCTGCGGTTGAAGCGTGCCGTAAATTAAACGAGATGTGACGCGCAGACAAGGGTGTGTCACTTTATGGACGAGTGCCCCCGTTCGATTAAATGCGAGCTCGCATCGTAACGGTGCTGAAGTCGTGACTTTATATTTTATTCGCACTCTTCCTGTCGGCTTGATAGAGAAAGTAGCGTCAGCATTATTTTAAACCGGAAGTATTAACCGGGCGTAAAATCTCTAATACGTACACATACATTCAATGTGCTTAATTTCAGCCAAAATATTGAAATTGTTTTGTTATTTACTTCGTATTTATTACAATCACTATTTTTTTACACGCAGTATATTTAATCACAAATTTAACAAGTATATTTAAAGTCAAATATTTTTACAGAAAATTTTACGGTAATTTTCATTCTATTTATACATATAATCCTGTCATAAATATTCGAATTTTAAGATTTGAAATTCTCATGGATTTTTCTGAGATAAATTTCTCTCAGCATTCAGGTATGTGGAAACAAAGCGGATGCGTTTAACGCCGTCTGCCTACATGCGGAGAGAATTTTTTCGCACTTGTCGACTTTTAACTCATACGACGACTCGATGACGTCAGATATACAAGAAGGCTATGATGTCAACGCGTATTTTTAAAAATATGCGGGATCCGGCCTCCCGCTTTGAAAGTTTATATGCACGGTTTCTATTTTTCAAGTTATTTATAAATATCGCCGACATTTGCTTTTGTTTCATTGAATTCGTGAAATTTTTAGTAGCACGAAATTCTTGCGAAGTAAAATCATTTCTTTGAAGTATATTCCATGTGTGATTTATACAGGATGTTTAAAACATTTTGCATTTGCCAAATGTATCAACAGAATTTAAAAACTTTCACGTGGCAGAAATATCAAGAATTTTGAGAATTTGGAAGAGTGTTATATTTATCGCGTTTTTCTTAAATTGTTAATTTTAATTAATTTGCAAATAAAATTTTTACTTATTGTTAGAGATTTCTATTAAAACATCTATTCAATATAATTTAGAAACAATATTTTATATATATATATATATATATATATATATATATATATATATATATATATATACAAAGTTTTCCCGAATTAAGATCGGTTTATGTTAATTATCTCCGGAAATAACTCTATCAAATTCTCTCAATAGATAGAAAGAGCGACTTCATTAAATAAGATATTCACTTGCGATTAACAGGTGGTTAGTTCGTTACAGAGAGCCACTCTATATTTACATAATAAAAAGTTCTGTTTCGCACCAACGGGATCGACTCGTAATGTAACGTTGCTGGCCATGTATTTTTTTTTCTATGCACACATCGTTAACTCAAAACAAGTGCGGTCTTTAGGCGGAACAGCTGGATTCGGTGCAACGAGCGCGAATGGAGGAAGATTATTAGTTCTGCCTCTCTAAATATTGACCGTATTGCGCGAGGAAATCTAACTCCCCTTGACATTTCATGCACAATCCAGAGAATTGCGCTATAGATATATCATAATTTTATCGCGGCTTGCCGTTCAAAACAACCGATAATTCAATAAAGGCGCCACATTCATCGCGTCTCGTCATAGGAGATGTTTTCGTCGTAGGAGGTTGAGTCATCGATTCGAATGACTGAACGGGATAAGCACTTATTTCGATGAGTTTTTTACTCCCTTCTCACAATTGTAATCTGTATAAATTAAGATTCGTGTTTTTCTACTCAATTATTTTCTCGTCATATAATAATTTCAGATATGTAGATACAAGATGACAGGGAAACATATTCAATTCAAAATTATATAAGAATTTATATTGAAAGGGAATAAATTATGCTACTCATGTTGGATCGAGATATTCTTTATTCATTATGTAATTATAATGTAATGAAGAAGACGTGCTAAGTGCGGATATGCGATCGCAAGGTATCGATTTCTATTCGAAATTGTACGGCCAATGAATAATGTATTTACATTACTCGTAGTATACATGTGTACCCCTATCGTATCAAAACATTATACTCATGTTTATGTTTCGAGCTAATATTCGTTTGATGATACGACGTAATTTTAATTCGCGACACGTATAAATCAGTTACAATGTGTTACGAATGTAATATCTAGTGACACACACCAAACAAATGATATGTCAAAATCCTTTTAACTGATTGTTATATAAAAAAGAAAAAGACGAGGAAAACCATTTGTAATATTTAACAATTATTTAAAAATATATTGGGAAAATTGATTAAAATTTCTATCTGATTTTCAGAAATTCATGTACTTAATAGATAAAACTTAATAGATAAAAGAGAGCAAAGAAGAGAGAGATAAACTCTATCCTTATGCTTATCTGCCATTAAATTTTTATATTTTAATTTGAAAGCTATATATTTGAAAATGCAAATATTAAGTTCGTGAAAATCGAGGGTGATTATTTTGGAACTTATCGAGAACGTCTCGATGGAAAACTCTCTATTATACTCGCGAGACACGGTCCAGTCTTCTTCCTGAAAGCAAACATTGTAATGCATCCTTTCAGCTGACGACAGGTGCATTATATAATAAGGTGGAAGTTACGTGCGCTTAAACAAGCGCCGATGACCACGCGAGTGCAACGAGCAAGTGAAAGATGCGAATCGCCATTGTTGCGTAAACACACTCGTAGAAATCTCGAATGATCAGCACGTACGAGCGAGCATGACTCATACAATGTCTGTTTTTGCTTTTATTTTTATTTTTCGCTTCGTACGCTCTTGCGGGAAAAAAATTAACGCTGTTAATAAATACCTTATTTTCTATCAATTTTTAATTTCCTGATTTTCCTTATTAGATTAAAATTAAATTGCATAGATTTTAAAATATAATAGAGTTGTACAAAGATAAAGAAATCACAATAGATTAAAAGAAATTCTATTTAATTTTGTTAGTTTTTGAAAATATGACAACAAATCAATTCCCTTCAAAAATTAACGATTTTATTATCTTAATAATAAAAAACAAAATAAAAAAAAACAGATTATAAAATTATTCTTAGAAAAAGTTTGTATATTGTGATCTAAATGTCTGTTTGAACGTATAAATATTGGCTATAAACTTGTTATCTCAGCCTTTACCCCAATTAATTACAGTACTCTCTGAATCTATTTTAATTTATTAGCAGATATTTTGATTATATGCGAAATGGAAAATTTCAATGATCTGCGAAAGAGATGCATCTCTCAAATGGCGATTGCTTTGTTGTTTTAGGTAAAACGTTTTGCCAGTCCTGTAAGAAGAAGTGCAGCGGAGAGGTGCTGCGCGTGCAAGACAAATACTTTCACATAGGGTGCTTCAAATGCGCTCAGTGTAATGCGAGTTTAGCACTGGGTGGATTTTTCACGCGCGAGGGTTCCTATTACTGCACCAAGGTGAGTTGCGCGTTTTGTGTTCGACATAATCTATCTCAAACATCATCTTTTAATGAGAGAGGTTTCTGTTGCGAAAAAGAAAAAGAAGAAAAAATTTTGATATTTAAAATAAAATTTTTGTATGCTGTTTTTTGTTTATAGGATTATCGAGAACGCTGGGGTACACGATGTGCCGGTTGTGGGGAATACGTGGAGGGTGACGTGGTGACAGCCGGTGAGAAACACGCGTTTCATCCGAATTGTTTCCATTGCCAGAGATGTCGGCAACCGCTACTTGGACAAGGAACGAAAGTATCTCTTGTTCAAGGTATGTATTTAGAAACAATCGATTCTTAATTTATTTAAGACTAAGTTGATAAATTTTTAAATAGTGTATTCGATCTGTACCTTTATTTAACGTGTATCACTTTTTATTATAATGTAGCTATTGCTACGCAAAATGAATATGCGCGAAAAAACGTGTAGAAAAATCGCTAATTCAAAATAGTCAGCAGTTTCTATTAATTGTAGATAGCGATGCATACTGAGATTACATAGTCAGCATCACTTTAGCTTGCAGCTTTCACAATTAGCGTGGCAGTCAATCTGTTAAAGTAAATTGCCACTTAGGCATATCGTTACTCCATTGTTACAAGGCCGCGTGTCTGTATTACGTCCTTGTAACAATTGCCCAGTCAAAAGTAAAAACCTGATGACGTGCATCAGCTTAGGATGTACATGGTACGACGGTCCAATGTGTCACACATTTCTCAGGAAATTGAGATCGTTATAAATAAATTACATTGAACTCGCATTTAATATCTTATATTGTCAAGAAAATAAAAATAGAAACAAATTCTGTCTTTTCTCGCTTGATTCGTGAAAAATTCACTGAGAGCGAAAATGTCACCTTTTATAAATCGATCTATGAAAATACGTTTTCTGTTATTCTGGATATTTGAATTGTTGCTATTAATTAAGCAATAATAAATCTAATGTCTTATATACAGCTAGTATAACAAATTTGAACTTGTGTGATATAGATTAAATGTGTCCGAGTAAAGAAATTATAGGAGTAAATGAGAAATTGGATGAGTTGGCGTGCAGCACGAAGGTTAATGATGACGCTTCGAGATCCGTTGCCGGATCTCATTAATCTCCGCGAATCGTATATTGTTCATAGGTCAAGCGCTATGTCACCGATGCGTTGGTATCCCAGTTCGCGAGGCCTCCACGCCGCTCGGTAATAGCACCAGTACTAAAGGCGGCGGACACACCGACCCTGGAGCCTGCGCTGGTTGCGGAAACCAATTGAGGGAAGGTCAGGCATTGGTCGCACTCGATCGTCAATGGCACGTTTGGTGCTTCAAGTGTCATAGCTGCGATACTGTGCTCCATGGGGAATACATGGGAAAGTGAGTCTCGTGCGATTCACAAATCTATCATCTCGCGTTTTTATCCAGAGGCGTGTTAATTGTATTCTTTTAAAAATTTTACGAAACGATATAATAAAATTAGGAAAGTTAAAAATAAAGTTCTTAAGAAAATAGGTATATCTTTAAAAAATACACATCTATATCTGATTAATGATGCGAGAATTTCTCTATTTTAATTTTTAATTTACTCGGTTTCTTTCAAAACGAGAAATGAAGATACAAGATAATTAGTGAACTGTGAATCATTAAGTTTTTTTTTTTTCGACAGAGATGGAGTGCCTTACTGCGAAAAGGATTATCAAAAGCAGTTCGGGGTAAAGTGCGCCTACTGCAACCGTTACATTAGTGGCAAGGTCTTACAGGCCGGCGATAATCATCATTTCCACCCGACTTGTGCGCGCTGTACGAAATGTGGCGATCCGTTCGGCGACGGGGAGGAAATGTACCTACAAGGTGCCGCCATATGGCACCCGCGTTGTGGTCCAGGACCTACCACCGGACCGAATGGTATCGTGAATGGACACGACGCTCACACCCCGCAACATCGGGAATCGGAGCGGATCTCTAGCAGCGCTTCGGAGATGCAGGTAAGTCCGGCGCATTCGGTGAAATTCGTTTAGGCATATTTATTCTGTACATTCGTGTATAATTGATTTAAGCTGTTAGAAAAAAGCTTGTTTATTTTTTATATAATTTAACTATACAAGAACTTACGAAGCAATATTGTAGCATTTTAATATATTTAGTGGATATGATTGTTGTATATGATCGTTGATTGTTCAATTAACATATTTTAAAATATCGCATTTTGTTTTATTCCCATATGCGCTTTTATTATAGCTTGTTGAGAATAAAAAGTAGCAATATACATGCTATTTGTATTTTGTATAATGTTTTTGGTCATTATTATGGTTCGTATAAAATATAACAAGACGGAAGCGAGCTTTCGATTTTTGTCGACTAACGCAGGGTATAATCAATGCAATATTATTTACGCCCTAACAATTATTTAATATGTATAAACATATGTCTATATATAGGCTGCTTTTAAGAAATTTTATTTTTTTAAACAATAAATATTCTACGAATAATTAAGAACCGTGTTTGAAGAATCATCAGAGATCAAATAACAAAAAGTTTGAATAAAGATAATATTAAGTACTCATGATATACTCTTTATGATTCACTCAATGATGTAGATATAATAAATCGAAGCGACATTTGGTATCTCAAACGGTGAATGGAAATCGTATCACGTTCCATGCGCGATTGAATGTCCAACTTTAATTTTCTCCTAATTCAAAGAATGAATTTATATTTTTCAATCGTATATAATTTTAGTTACTTATTTAGCATCTATCGTTATAAGAATATTTGCTAGATAAGAATTATTCATTGCATATTGAAAATCCGAAAGAGATAAAATTCTTTTAAAATCGAGTGTTTAGGATCATATGATTAAATAGTTGGTTTATCTGTTTTATGTTAATATTGATTAAAAAAAGATTATATATATATATATATATATATATATATATATATTATATGTTAGAAAACAAAAAAATGTGTGTGCATGCTATTATTTATATCTAGCACTTGCATTACTTGACTTTTATTAGCCGCATTATACTTGTACTATATTGTATTCGTCTGCATAAATGAATTTTTTAATTACGATAACAGAGGAAGTCAAATGTTTCGTTACATTAAAAATTAAAAGATAGAGATTTCCCTGCAATTTAAAAAAAAAATTAGTTTATAATATTGTAAGAAAATACGATGGAACATTCTCTAGATGAAAAATGCTAGTTTACAGTCTACATTGTAGATTTTTCTACGAAACGCTTTGGCCTTCTTGACATATGTATCTATATGTCATGACAATATTTTGTATAGTAGTAATATAGATGTATATAGAGCAAAACATTCCGTAGAAAAGATATTCACTATTTTGTCAGCTTTGTGTATAGCTTAATCATTTGCCTCGAGATTGGCTGGCTTATCGTTCTACCGTTTTTTCTCGTTTCACGCACGCTCTGACGTAGAAAACAAGCAAAACATACACAAACACACATACACATCAGAGAGATTATAATATTATTTTTCAATTTTTTAATTAAGTTTGTTTATTATTGCTTTTCTTAATTGTTGTTTACTTTTTCCGCACGGTCATTGTGTATAGTTTTCATTGCGGTCACGCACGCCAAGCCTGAATGGATCGCTGTGCAGCCCTTACAGCAGCCTCAGTCGCAAGGTATGCTATGTGTCACTTAGCACAGCATTCTCTCGACAAGTATTTCTGGTATCACTTTTCGCGCGTTACTTTTTGTTAGCATCGCGTGTTTTCGCTCTGTTAAAAGCTCGCGATCCGATTTCAATTGTATCGATTCGTCGAACGAAAGACGACGGTACACGCGACATAAAATTTAGCAGCAAATTTCTATAAAACCGGATTACATCGTTGATAGTTTTTAATTAATTTTAGTTATGAACTGTTTTTCAGATCGTAAATATAATATAAATGAAGAAAGAGAGAGAGAAAATTGATGTGATCTTTTAATAACACAGCATTACTTGCCTTGCACAATATTTTTCTTTCATATATAAGGTGCGTTAAAAATTCAAATATAATCAAAACAATATTAATTTTTTAAAAATAACAAAAAATAAAAGAAAGTTTTAAGATGCTAAATAAAGGGAGATTTTTTTTATTTTTCGTTTATTCAGTTTTTTACACACCTTGTATAACTGATGTAACGTTTACGCAAAAAGCAAACTATCCTACATGCATGATATAAATTCATTAATTGCCTCAGTACTATACTGCGCGAACTGGAAGTCCTGGTCTGATCTTGAGGGAATACGGACGACCAGTAGAAGATGTATCTAGGATTTACACTTACTCCTATTTGACTGAAACGCCCAGTCAAGGATATCTGAGACGCCCAATACAGCCGTATGATAAACCCCCAACTAGCCCGCATTTCCATAGACCTAGCTGTAAGTTTTTTTTTCTATTTCTATTTATTTTTATTAGAATTTGAAAAGTTTCTTTAATATATTTTGAAGATCAGCAATAAAGAAATTATAGCTCACTAAGAGTCTCTATATCAAATTTGTAAAATATTAATTTTTTTTATGAATAATGAACTTATTTATGTTTTTAATAAAATATTTGGAAAAACTTTTTTTGTTCTAATATTATATTCAAAAATTTAAGAGAACATCGCTTTCATTTAGATTATTAATTAATTAATTTTTTCTAATTAATTTATTTATAGTTTGTACGACAATACAATTTGTTTTTTTTACATAGCATCTCGTTCGATAAGAAGTAGCGGTGGACGCAGCAGTAGATCAGGAATGAGAGCCTTGGTCGATGCATTGAGCGATACCAGACCTAAATCGCCAGCAAGCCAGGTGGATAACGACGAGCCGATAGAATTAGCTCATTATCCGGACGCCATGAAGCCACCTCCAGGTGCTCAACCGCCAATCGAAAGAGACGATTTCCCCGCTCCGCCGTATCCTTACACTGATCCTGAGAGACGTAGACGATGGTCCGATACATATAAGGTATTATTTTATTGCTCGATCCTTTTTCCCATTTATTTCTTTAATGATACTGTGTGTTAGTGATTAAATAATGTTCGTTGTCTATTTCTAATTTAGGGAGTACCTGCATCTGATGACGAGGATGAAGTGGACAACAAAACAACAACGTACATCAAAGAGGCGGAGCAAAAACTGAAAAAGGAGCAGGACGAGCTGAGCAAGATCGATACGGGAATAGCTAAAGTATTCCTGCAAGATCGCGAAAAAGATCGAGAAAATTTGCGACATAGAGCTGCGAACGTTGATCCTAGAAATGCCTCAAGGACACCATCTGCCGCCAGAGAACCATCATACCGATTGCGTTATGAGAGTCCCGTGGGTGCATGTAAGTTATAATTAATTTTGTATTTGTTTTAATATAAAGACTTTTCAGCAATTTAACTCGTTTAATTCAATTTATAACATTTTGAGAAAAATACATGTTTTTGTTAGACACAAATTGATCAAACGCTTACGAACAATATATATTGTATCTAATGCAAATATTTATAGAAAATTTATAGAAAATTTCAACATTTTACAGCACCTTCGCGAAATATCGACCATGCACGGCCTTGGGAGGACGACGATGGCTTTAGTTACAAATCCAGTGGTCCTAGCTACAACGGTGAGTTTCCATTTGCCACTTGTAACGCGCCACTCGTTATTGTTTCATTAACATAAGTAACGATCATCTCATACATGTCCACACGTTCGCACATGACACTAACATACCACTCTACCGTTTAAAGTAACATCGATTAGAGAACTGTGAGTTTCGATAGAACGGGGTTTCCCAGGGCGGGAGGTCGTAAATGGTCCAATTTTACCACTGAAAAAAAAAAAAAAAACGTTTGCTACATGGAGCACGACAGAATCGGCAAATGCAAATCGTCACATACGGGCTGTTTACGCTAATTAAAAACGATGATAACAATACGTAACTAGAGCAGGATTTTGTTTTAAGTGGGATATAGCACCAAAAACTACATATTGGACGCCCAATTAATCTAACAGGTGATGTATGCTGCCTATGCATGTTGCATCGTCCCTTAATTCGATGTGCTTGCCTTATTATCTTTCCGTTTGTTGAGCTGTGTCAGGCAGCGCGTCAACCAGAACCTCAAAATAATGGACAGTTAGATTACCATTGCAATCTTTAGCCCTGGAACTCATTTCCCGAGGTAATTGTTTCTGTCCTATATTTTGCATGGCACTTGGGACCACGAAGTTCATTATACACGAACACACATTGTCCTCAATGCACATCACTCTCATTTTCGTGGCACGATCTTATCTTTAGATAAAACTCGAACTAGATTTTGATGAAACTATCGATTTTCTTTTCTCTATGCTTCAGTAGAATTTGAATCATAATCGCAATAATTATTTGGCTTAAATTTAACCAAAGTTAACATTCAATATCAAGATTGATAATAAATTAAAGTGAATATATTATAGAGATATTTAATTTTTTTCAACTTTATTTACAGCTGCAATATTTCTTTGCAATAGAAGAACGATTTTATTATCTCAATTCCCTATTTATTTCATAAATAATAATAAATATACCTACAAATTTTATCTTTTAATAAATTGTTTGTAATTCTGAGAATTTGATAAATTAAATTGCTAAAAAAAAATTTTAATATTAATGCTTTCTTAGAGACAGTTAATTTTTAGATATATTTTCCAGCTACAAAAGTATCATCTATAATATTGGAAAATAATTTGGCATAATAAACATTTTGTTTTATTGCTGCCAGCGCATGATGATTATTTCTTTCCTGCACATCTTCGCTTTTTCACAGTTATACATAGAATTTTGCTTTATAATATCTTTCAATATTGGATTATCAGCTAACTTTAAAACGCTAATATGAAATATTTATGACAATCAGTCTAATAAATTTTATATTAAAAGAATATAGTTGCAAGAAAAAAAAGCGGAATAATGTTGAAAGAGGCAATCATAAACGGTTGCTATCACAAAGGATGCTATCATAAACTATTATATATTGATTGATGAAAAATTAGTACTGGCTAATTATCGCAACTTTTAGTAACTGCGTTACTGTTAGTGCTTGCGATACATTAAAAATTTTTTATTTAATCCTTTCTTTGCCTTAAATGTAATTGAATGTAAATTGTAAAGATATCTATTATATATATAATGTAACAATGTCGCTAATCTCAAGAGTTAGCATTCTAATTCATTTAATAGATTACGACAATCTATGTTAGTCACGACGCTACTATCTGTCGTCTACTATCATCGTGTCTCTATTTTGTGTTTCTGTGTTTGTGTTGTGTTTGCGTGGGCGGCAGTTGGGAGGTCATCGGCGCGTTCCCCGGCTCCCAGAAACTATCCACCCCTTGGTACTCAGCGCGCCTTCACTCTTCCAAACGCCGCTAGGCACTATCACTCGGTGAGTCCGAAAACTTTCCAATTCGTCCGCCGTTGGTCCCAAGTCAAATCACAAATCCGCTTTCAAATATTTAATTATTTTTTTTTATATATCGATGTTCAAATAGTTTCCATTTTTGTGTATTCATTTTAAAAAAAATTTTAATGTGTTATATTATTTGATGATTTATTATTTTATATAATTAAGAATTGTAAATTGCACTGTAGGCACATGTAAAGTATATTTGACGATGAAAGAATAGACTTATTATTATTACTGACATTTATAACAATAATCTAAAATCGATTTCCGATAATTTTTAAAAATAGTCTAATTTTTGCAATTTTAAATCTCATTGTAAAAGATATATATATATATATATATATATATATAACTAATATATATAGCATAATATATAAATATATCATAATTTTGTTTTTTTAAAGTTATTTCTATTTATTTTTACCTTTTCAGTATAAAAAAATTTTTGACTTGTCATCATACGGCGGGCGCGCTTACGAGAAAAATCTATTGTATTTACATGGAGGTGCTGGCCTTTTTTTTTTTTTTTGTCGCTTACTCTATTTTAAGAGTCACTGCTTTATGCACTCGAGACTGTCGGTTTCCTTTAAGCGCCGTTTGCCGATGGGGATGCGATAATATATTCGAGATGGCTATTTCACAGATATCCTTGCTTACATGCGATGGAATCTAAGTTAAATTCTACAGGACGTGTTTAACAATACGACTTACTTGTATCTTTTACTTCAACAACTTTTGTTAAAGATTACTTTTATTTTAAATATTAGTTGCGTAACATAATTATACGTAAAAGATACAGGAAGAAATAAATGAGAAATTAATCATTCATAATTCACATTGCATGTATATGTCAATGGATATCTGTTTTTTTATAAATCCGTACTCTTAGCAAAGGAATATTGGAAAAAAAATAGGAAATATCAAAAGTATAATTATTGGGGCGAGATAAAGGAAAATCCCTGACAATAGTTGACTTTGGTGACACAAGAGCGACATGGCTCCGGATAGAGTTTAACGGTATAAAAAAAAAAAATCTGACAAGCGAACGTTGGGCATTCGTATGGGATTGAGCGAATTGAAATCATCGCTGAGACTAATCAGTAATACCTGTGTCGATTGACTGATTTGCAAACTAGTTGTGAGCTCCCTTCGGCACATCCCGAAGCCGGGATACGGTCTGGCACCGCGAAGTCACACCTTCTCCTCGACCGGCGGTTCCGTGTCTGCTCTCCCTGTAAGTCTCGCACCGCAAGTCACAATCGACGATGCGACGTGCACCGCCGCGCTGATAGTGCAAATTATACATACATATATATATATATATATATATATAGAGAAGAAAGAGTACATATAGATAGAAATCGACCCACGGCGGCCAAGCGTATCACGCTTTTCTAAGATAACGCTTTTCTGTCGTCTAGGGCGATTATTCGTTCAGCGGGATGGGCGACAAGACTCACAGCACTGATTTCTCATCTGGCAAGTCGGACAGTGAGTAAAATGAGGGGGACCGACCGACGACGGTCCCCGCTTCATACACGGGATCCCTCTCACTTGTTTACACTAGGCTTTTCAAATTTTACGCGCTTGCGAATTTTACGCGCATTAGATAGATATGATACCTATAAAAATACTATTGCAAATGGAAAAAAAACTTTCGACGCGCGCTAACTAATTTTTTCAGTACTAATCTGAGATATATTGAAAAATTTTAAAATAGAATGTAAAATAAAATTTTACGATCTCTCAATTTGGAGCCATCTCATCGCAGTGATCTCATTTGAAGCTTTCATTAATTAAAAATGTTATTTGCTGTCTTTCTTTCTAGAATTGAATATCTTGATTTTTTTAAGTATTATAAATCAAATAATCAAATTTTTGCTTAAGATCATTTAAATTTTAATTTATTCAAAATTTGTAATTATTATTTATTTCAAAAATTACTATTCTGATCGTTTTTACAACGAAGATATATTTGACAAGTGTTTATGTTTCAGAGAAGATGCTACGATTCTTGAGATATCTTATATCCATTAAACACGCGAATTATCATAGCTTGTGATAGAACGGCTGGTGATTTTTGCAAGCGCGTCCCTGCTATGATTTTCTTTACATATTTCGTTTCGCCTTGTTCATGCATGCTTGACTAATATCGAGCTATCGCACTGCCCCTGTGAAACATTATACATTGTTCATTGGCTTGTTGTACGCCGTCTCACACACGACTTTGTCTACTTAAATATCTGTGAAAACAGTATTTATTTATTTAATTATTCATTACGAGACTATTATTTACGGTATATATTTTACGACAGTTTTCTATTTCAAGTATATAATCATGCTAAATTTGTGAAAACAATAAGATTAATGATATTTTTACATTTTTGCAGAAAATTATACATATAACGCGATCTCATTGAATTTCTTTAGTTCTTCAACATGTTCTTAAAACGTAGACAATCATTTATAAATCTGGAAATTTTGTAACAAATTTATCATTGAATTATTATGAAACAATCATGTTCCCACGTTACTTCGTCTACTTTTAATTAGATAATTGTTTGTGCTATTCTGCACATCTTTTCAGGCATAATTTGTAAAACCTACAGACAGGTAATTAAAGGGGAACATTATTGATTAAAAACAGATTGTAGTTAACATAGGAAATGGTTTGTGCAACATGGTTTGATATGGTTTTCTTTCACATTTTCCCAAATTTTAGTATCAACAGGCAGCATCACGGATGTGGATCGACGGGCATTGGTATGTACCACAGCCCCATACTACTCCCGGCGAATTAGCATGGTTTGTAGTTTGTTTTCGCACCTGTATGACAACATAATTCTATTTATTAGAACAATTTAAATATCACATTGCAATTTAACTATGTCTTATACTATTAACTGCATTAATTTCAAGATTCTTTTTTTTTTATGCCGATTATAACAAACATTTTATTAGTGTAAAATTCAGAAAATTATTTATATTATTAATTCCTTATTATTAAATAAGTATTTAATAAGTGTGAGACCACACACATACATACGCACAGTATTCTTTTTCGAGAAATAAGCAATTTCTCGCTGGACTTTTAAAGATAAAAAACATTCATCAAACATTTCTTTTATTGATATTCAATTTGATTATTCTAATAAATGGAGTTTATGAAAATGTAATTTTATTTAAAGCATTTTAAGCACGTTTCGACATAATTGCAGATGTGTTAAGTGCACACATTTATCTGAGAAACAAAAGGCAATACAGTTTGTACATTTGAAATTTATTTAATAAATAAAACATGTCCATTATTTATACATATATGTATGATTATATATAATTTGCTACTTTTTTTATATTATAATGTAATATATTGTACATACAATCCTATGTATAATATGAATATGCATGCATGCTGTACATTTCGCTATTTCGATTGTTTGTACTTACTCTCAATTAGCTCGATGTTGCATATGTGATTTATCAAGCCTCTTTCATCTTTTAATTAAGCTAAGTTAATTAATCGAATTAATTTTATCTATTTCACGCTATTTAGTCTTGTCAGCCAAAATATATTTTTCTTCTCTTTTGAATTTTAATTTTACATAATGTATTTTGCATCCATAAAGATTCGATTTTGAGAAATTATTACATAATTATTAGAAGTCTCATTATATAACTTTTTATAATTTATTTAGTAATTTTGATAATACAAAAAACTAAATAAATTATATATTTTCATTATCAAAGAGATTCGATATTATATTATTGACTTTTTGTGGAAATGGATTATTCATTATTATATAAATGTTCTCACTTGATAATATCTGTTCAATCAATCATTCATACATTAAATTATATTTGTTGGGTATACAAAATTTTTTAATTGTAAAAAATGCATGTATGGTATATGCACACATTATTTACATTCGGAAAATTATAATCAGTATGAATAATCATAATTATAAACAATGAATAGCAGAAATCTTGTAAATTTTTGAAAAAAAAAAAAGATTAAAATGCATGGAATATTGCTTTGATTTATCTTCGAATAAATGAATTCATTATCAATATCTAAGGGATTAAAAACGTTTGAAACCTGAATTGCGCGCGATGTAACATTCTCAGCTGGAAATTGATTAACCAAAGAATTAATAGAGTCACTATTGTTTATTGAGGCGGCTTATTGAGTCCTATGAATTTGATTATTTGTTCGTGGATATAAGACAATCAATTCATTAATTATGTAAATTTATTATGTGATGAACAGTTTTTCAGTGTGAAAATAATGTGTTTACTGTTCATGGACGCTGACAAGAATATTTTTGGAGATGCCAACAGACTTCTTTTTTTTCTGCAATTTACATATTAAAGAACCCTATCTTCCTGTATTTTACGAATCTGTTATAAAATTTATATTCAATATAAAATCAATTTAATCAATCAAATCTTGTGTTTAACAATACAAGATTTATTATATTGTGTTATGAAATTTATTCTGTTTTATTCAAATTAGTTTTTCTTTCGTGAAAACTTAAAGAAAGAATGCGCAAGTGCAACTTCTACTTACTATTCATGTATCGTCCATGTGTTAATGTCTTATTTTTATCTTCGCGTCTACTTCTATCAGTGAAATTTATAATTTTGTATAATCGTGGTTTAGAATGATGGTGGGATTATCCCATCATCCACCACGTATACAGGTGGCCTAGGTTCGGTTGTTGGAGGCCACGGAGGTCATCACGTGAGAAGATCGCTACCGGACATGGGTGCTGCACCAACCGAACCACCCAAACTTTATCCCTATCATTTACTTGTTATCACCAACTACAGGTTGCCAGCTGACGTGGATCGTTGCAATCTCGAAGTGAGTAATATGCCATCGTTGCAAACCGTTATTTGATCAGTTAATTATAAATAATTAAATAATTATACATTAATAACGGTATTATTCTTTATCATTATATTTATCGAAATTAATAATATATTTGTCAATACATGCATCAATTAATTATAATTGTTATCGCAACAAATGTAACTCAAAGCTTTCTTTCTTATTCAGCGACATCTCTCCGATGCAGAGTTCGAGGTCATTCTCCAGTGTTCTCGAGCGGAATTCTACAGAATGCCACAGTGGCGTCGCAACGAAATCAAAAGACGTGTTCGGCTGTTTTAACTCATTTTATACATTTTACTTATTATATACCCGCATTGTGTCACGATTGTGTTATACTGTGGTACAGACTGTACATTCCTACTGCCTGGGTAGATGCATCGCGGAGAAAAAAATGTGTTCGAAGACCATTGCGAGCATCTGCCAAACCGGCGCATGCTTGCAAAAATGGAAGTTCTTTAGACAGGAACAGATACATCTTAACACACACACACACACATACACACACATATGACACAGAATCACTGCCACTTATTGTCAACTTTTTCTCGCAGCAATGAATTCAAGCAGCTTTATCTATGATCCAATTTGTTTAGTGACATAGTCATTCTTGAATTTTACCATTTGGAATTCTATTGTGACTTAGATTCATTCACTTACACACATGTTAACGCGAGTACGCAATGACGGCTGATATTAAAATATAGACGAGAAAATAATCAAATAGGGAAGATTGCGATTGAAGCTCTTAATACAATTTGCTATTGTAAATAAGAAGTTAATCGAAATATCGAAAAACGGCGTGAGAAAGCAGCTAGAAAAGTTTCATAGTAATTGCATATTCGCTAAATCGCATACATATATATTAACCTTGTGAAGATTATGATGCAAGGGATGCTACAATGGTAGGATTTATTATTATTATTAATTTTTAACTATACTATGAATATTATTATTATTATTATTATATTTTACTATGTACAACATGAAGAGTTAAAAGTATAAGTAGGGTGAGCTCAGCTTGCTGAATGGTACGAATACGCTGATTAATCAAATAATTTGTGTGTGAATTTGTCGCGTTTTAATTTACTCTGTGGCAAGGATTACTTTATAGAATCGCTTGCGGGATTTTTTGTGTGAGGAGATATATCAATGTTTTTAATTATTCTTGAATGTAATAACTAAAGTAAACACTCTGCGATGCAGATTGCGATAGACTTCTACGATCATTCGATCACTCTATATTAGAGTATAAATATGAAAAAAAATCAGGACCAAATTTATAGTCGTGGTGGATCCAACATAATCAAACCATCAAAAAACTTGTCATTAACTCAAAATGTATGTTTTATTACATTTTACCAATATATAGCATTCATATTGCTACATATTGCCACATTTAAATTTATAACATTTTTCACATTTTAAAAATAGCATAAATCAGATTTTGAAAATGTTTATGTCGATTTATCTATTAAAAATATAAAAACTGGTAATCGATTTTTAATAATTATATATTTAATATTTATATAATAAAGCATTTATTTTATATACAACGTTTATGTGATCAAAAAATAAATTTACAACAGTTTTTAATAGTTTACATTCAGAAAGAGTAATGCATTTTGTACACAAGTCATTCTTATCATATTTCGAGTTTATTCTATTTCAAAAGTTGTTTTATGCTACTTTCCAAGTATAAAGACAATATTCAGGTGTTATCGATATGTATTACTGATTAAAATATTAATTTTGTAGATATTACGGCATTCACATCCTCCACCCTTAAATTAGGTCCTGCACAGAATAAAAAAAAATTTTTGAAAGAATAGATCGCATGTAGCAAGCTGAATATACCGGACGTATGCGCGTTTATTAAATAGAAAACTGATTTATGCAACGCGAAAAAAGTTGAATTTTCATATAGTTAAAAAATACACGACGTTGACTATTACGCCAACCATGTATGATTATCATACATGTGTTTATTACGTATTGCAGATACGCATGCGTCCGATAAGGTTGACATATTCGTTTAAACGAAGTCACTGAACTACCGTATTGTCGACGCGCATGCGATATTTTATCGAATTAACTGCGTTTTATTATACATACACATACTTCGTCTTCTTATCCTACATCATGTGCCTACTAAGCAAATGTCATGGACATTTCACGCGAGAGAGAAATCGTTAGTCTTACAAGCGTTCTAAACACGCTACATTTGTGTAATACTTAAATTCCTGCAACAACAACACGATCCCGATCAGCCGTCCGGCAATACGTTCCGATTTTTCACTTGGTGACAATCTTTTAGACGTCTCTCAAACCATTGTGTTGCTTGGATAACCGCTTTATCACAAAGAAAGTCCAACGTGCTCCATGATTGCAAACATGCAATTAATTACTTCATTATTTTTAGTTATTTAAGATTTACATTATTGTAATTTTTTTTATGAATGTATTTTACTCGCGCAATACATTCACGTGATTGTCTTTTTTATTTTATTTTCATTATAATCTAAATGATTCTTGCGGCCGGTTTTGGTGATTTTTTTTTCATGTGTCCGGTATTCTTGATCATGGTGTAGCATTATTGTTCCCACTGTGCAATGCGAACCAATGTATGTTTCTGTTGTATAGAGCACATTGCTTCCGCTAGTCCCTAAAGTTAAATAAATGCAAGCGTATATGAAAAATCTAAATCTAAATCTGTCGCCATTGTTATCATTTGTTGATCATTGATCAACAAATATCCCGCAACGAATTCTATATATACATCATCTTTTTTTTTTCCTAATTTATTTTATATAGATCTATCTATCAAAGAAAATTTTTTAACATTCGACTTTATTCGTAGACAATAGTTCTTGTAGAGGAGATGTAGTCAAATCAAGAGATAATCCAAAGCAGTCACCAGAATGTTAAGCAAATTCTTTTAATCTATATTATAGCCTGCTGTAAAAAATTTAAATCGCGCACGAGTAGAAACAACACATTGAATGCAAAATTAATACACACAGGATTATACTTTTTCGCGAAGAATCACAAAACCCTCGAGCACATTAGAAAATGATTCGTATTGGTCTGACACTAATTCTGCTTTTTCACCCGCGCACAGCAACACCGGTGTGGTTTGTACATGACCACCGACAATGGATTTTGGATTACCCGCTTTTCCCACAACATCTACATTTTGACCGACTCTCACTGATACCGGCAAATTCTGTAAAATATCAGTAAAAAAGCGTGAAAATCTTAATATACATTTTTTTTTTTTTTTCAGGATATTTCTTTTTTTATATCAATTGATTGGCTAATATTGGCAGGCTCATGTATCTTTACCTTAAGATTTTCGTCGACGGTAACCAACCATCTTGGCTCCATCGCAACCGCTAAGCAATACATCAAATAATGAGACTGCGATAGTATAAGATTCCTGCAATCTAGACATGCAACAAGGACAACCATTAGTCCAGCCAAAGCGGTGTAATCTAAGACTTTCGAGGCGTACCGCAAGGGCGACAAGGATAAAGTACCCTGGTTGGAAGAATGACACGCTTAAAGATACGATCGAGAAAATTTATATTAAGAATAATTTATATTAAGAGCTAAAATTTATCAGAGAAAGAAATTGCTGCTTCGACTTTGCTTATCCGTTGTTGTACTATTCATTCATTTACAACACGCTTAATTGCGTATTCTACCTTGCCCAAATGCACCAAGCCCTGAGAGATGCGTACGAGGAACAGGTGAGACGGATTTTTCGCGTGATAAGCTGCTAGTTGTCTTAACATCGTCGCTAACCGTGCATTGTTCGTACCGGCACCTACCAAACCGAGGGCGAAGATCGCATTGAGAGCGACGTCGGCGTCTTGGTCGTGGCTATATTTGTTTAACACATCCAGGACTGCTGGGTCGGCATTCGATAGAGAGGACAGAGCCATCGCAAGTGGCATAGCCCGTCGTGCTGGCGTTGGACCGTATCTTCCGACCTATATTCATTAATGTAATTGTAGCGAAGATTTATGATTGCAAGAACTGTGTGTGTGTGTGTGTATGTATGTGGACCACGTTCCCATAATAAATATCAGTTAAAATCAAATGCACTTTAAATGCGATTCTCTGTCTCTTTACAAGTCTGCCTCGAGGAAAGAGACGGAGAATCTCCATTAAATCGTAGTATTATGAATGAACTATAAGAGAACCCATAAATATTAATTAAGATAAATTGAGGTTTAACTGTTTCTTTGTCTCTTTCTGTTCCTATATATATATAGGAGCGCTCCCGTAAATATTCATCAAAGTTCATTAAGGACTTACGAAGACTTTAGCTTCTCACCTGACCAAAGATTCTCGAATTTTCTTTTCCTTCTCCAAGTCCGACTACTCCTACTCCAAGGGATGCTATTGCCTGCGGCGCTTCAACGTCTCTAATGTTGGTAAAACATTAATTAATCCTAAATATGCAAAGGAATATACCTTACAACACCATTTATTTCTTTCTCAAAATACATTTATCTAAGAATTAAATTATATTAATTTACTAATATTTATACATTCTATATTACAATTTTTATATATTTTATTTAATTATGTGTTTATTTCATATTTATATTTTTATTAAGACTTTGAGAAAAATATTTACTTAGCAGTTTCCTCGGTTTGATTGTCAGCTTTTTTATTCTTTTCCAACGTAGCAGAGCTGACTTGTGGTTTTCTTTGATCGCAACAGCTTGGTATTGGAGTATTTTCAGGCGTGCTTTTCACACTCGTTACTTCCTCAGTTACTTCCGAACAGATCCTTAATAGTTCTTGCACTATCAAAACATCGCCGGTACCCGCATACGCGCAAATCTAAGAGACGTGCCTTTACTAGATTTGAATTTTAGGTTCGAAACGTTATACTTTTCGACAAAATCGTGTAATAAATAATTTTACTTGTAGCATAGTTTGCGAGGCAAAATTGTACGGTTTTGGTAGAGCTTCAAGTGCCGCGGACGGTGTTTCTATGGCGTCTCGAGTTCCCATATAAATCATTCCCAGAGCTAACGCCAAAAATCTACATGTGAAGATGATTTTTATGTATTATGGATTTATTTTGATATTATATATAATTAGTATTTATAATATAATACATGTAAAATACCAATATAATATAATATAATATAATATAATATAATTATACGGCACCTGGAATGCGTAGTAACAAGTTCCTTTAGAGATAGTCCCAATAATTTTAACAGAATAGTTGAAGACACATCGGAATCTCCCGAGCCTACATTCACCAGGCCCAGGGAGATAGCAATTAGTGATAATACTTGCATATTATCTGAAAGAATACAGAACGCTATAGTGTAATTTACGATTTCTTTGAGTTAAGAATTTCAATTCAAACTATGCATAATATATATCTTGTAAAAAAATATATATATATATATTAAAAAACTATACAATTTAAAAAAACAATAAATCAGTTAAAAAATTTTCAATTTTTTCAGCAGATGATTTTCTCCAATTTACGCGCGTACTCATCAAAGGAACAGATTTTTTTCTTGCGTATTTTCTAATCTTAACTAATCAAAATAAAATTAAAATTTTACTTTGCTCATCAGCTAAAACTCGAGAAAGAAGTTCGGTAACGTCTTTTCTTCTGGATCCAGCATAAGACAGACCTAATCCCAAGACAGCTCCGATACGAAGAATCTGGCTGCTCGAGCTCACGTACTCGCTGAGAAGCGCCAGAGCCGGATCGCATTCGTTATGAATTCCACAATTTACTAGTCCGATGGCTAGCAAGACACCAGATTTTATGTAATCTTCGTTCGTATAAAGATATCTATTAGAGAACGAATCATCAATAACCAAAATTAAAGAAACGATTTTTTAATGATGGATCCTTCTCACACATTCAGTCTATCAGTTAATTTTTTTTTTCCAGAAAGTAACGTTTTTAAAAATTAGAATTAAATTTTTGATGTATATGATTTTCTTTCCCTGCTTATTGTCAAAATTTATACTGACTTATCAATGGGAACTAATCCGCCATCGACGTCCCACATATGTATCAGGCCCAGAGAAGCAGTAGCTGACAACTTTCCATGCTCCTAAAAAAGAGAATGATAGGAGGCTATGCAAATTACTATAAATATTATAATTTACATTAATTTTGAAGCTAGTTTTGTTGACTGATAAATAATTCAGTTTAATCAAAGTGATGAAACAATGAAACATTTATATACATAATATGTCTTTCATGGCAACGTAAAAAATAAATGATTGCTTATATATTTAATTTTGTATCTTTAAAAGTTAATTAGCGCTAAATAGGATTTCACGGGTTAAACCTTATTTTTGTACACCCAACAATCAGACGTGTTTGCCATCAGTTTATCCTGGCCGAAACCCGCATGTACGAAACCAGAAACAAAACTCGCCGCTAAATTCGCTCTCGCAGAATCGTGTTCCATTTGCCTGGATCCACTCGCTAACCAGCTTTTGTATATATCTTCCGGAAGTTTCGGTTCGAGTATGTCAAGTTCTCGGGCAAGGATTTGGAAGTGGGTATTCACGTGGCCGTTGCTGAAAATCGCCTCTATATCTTTGGCGTCGTTCCCTTGATACTCCATCCTCAAAGGCTGATCCTATTTAAAGCGTCGGTTATTAAATTTCACTAAACAATTTTCTCACTGACACTATTTTATTGAAATTGTAATTATTTCATAAAACAAGAAAATTTCTTTTAATTTTTGAAATCAAAAACTTAATTTTATATAATTGAACTGCTTTTTTTTATATTTTTTTATTTGTTCATATTAATTTTAATAAAAAATTGAAAAAATATCTCACATTAAAACGTTTAAGAAAGAAAAAAGGCGCTAATAAATTGGAAAATTGTAATTTTAAAGATTAAATATTCAAACTTGCAGAATCGAATTTATTCCATTTGTTTTAATTCGTATAGCCTTAACAAATATGTCTTTAATAATATATTTTAATATGTTTGAAATTAGTGAGGTCTCTTTCTTGGATAGATGAATTTTCTGAGCCATTATGATTTTCGATTTATACATATATGTTTTATTCCATTTATCGCTATATTGATGAAGTGCTTAAATGCAACGCGAATACATATTATGCAGAAAATTACTTGCAGTCGCGCGAGGATGAAGGCCAGTTGATTCCTCATTAAAGAGTCAGGACAAGCATGAAAGCACTTGAAAATGAGTTCCGAATTCGCAAGTTGCAGCGCTATCAAAATTGCCCTTGTAAACTCGTTAAACTTCAGATATTGCTCTGTGGCGAATTCTAATATTTGTCTTCTCTCTGTGTCCTCACTGAAGGATATATAAATATTGTTCATATACAGAAACTAATCTAGCGAGATAGAAGTTGAATACGCGATCTGATTATGTCGCTTGTTGGATAAATTGTCGTTAAACTTTTTTTTATTCTCTCACACACATATTTTATTTATACGATTAAATTTTTATATATTGTAGAAATTGAAGTGCAATTTAATTAATTAAATTTTGTTTATATAAGTAGATTCATGTTTCAAACTAAACATTAAGTTTAGTATTAAAAAATAATAATTAAAAAGTATAATAAATATGTGATTTTAATTTTATAGAGTGAGTCTTACAGTCGCGTTTATTGCAGCTGTAGTTACCTGTAAGCCGCGCAGCTAATTAAATAATGACAGACTCGGATAAAATTTGTGGAATCCAAATGTTCCGCGAGGAAATTCAGTTCGTCAATCTCCAAGCACAAGTCACATGCCTGTATTTCCGCGTTGTGTTTTATGTCAAATGAAATGATGCTTTTAATCAACGGTGTAAGACGTTTTCTGTGATGAGAACAATAATTTTACGTCAATATCTTATTACTTCTCATTTCTAGTGTAAGCATATATACGACTCCACCATGTTAGAAATATGTAAACTGATATGTTATCTAAATATTTTTGGTAAATTGCTATTATAAATTTTTATTTCTATTATCGAGTGTTAACTTCTAAGTAATACGCAATATTTCACCTGATCTCATGCTCCTCTTTGATCGGCGCATTCGTCCATTCGTCAACTATCTCTACTTCGAGTTGCCTCACGTATTCATGACCCCATTCACCGGGATTATTCACTGCCCCTTTGATACAGAAATTCAAGCAATCCTTGAATGCTGGAGTGCCTCCGGCTAGAGCGAGCACACTCAGAATTTCCGCAAAACGTGTCTTTACTTCCTTTTGTTTGAGCCTTTCGTATGCACTCTTCAAGCTTGGATAAAACTCCCTCAAGTATTTAAGAGGTTTCGGAACGGAAGTCATCGAAGTCGTGGATGTGCATATCAGCATCCTTAGGTGATTCAATGATAACAATATGGCTGTCTCATCTTTACCCTGATAGGAAAATTATACGCGAAAAGTATATAAGGTGAAAATTTCCTTCCAGGAAAGGAACGATAGATTTTTTAATTGTCACAAATAAAAGTTGATAAATTTTAATGTCATTTTGACATTATTTTTCTCTACGCCAAATGGACAACGAAATTGTCAAAATTTATTTACTTTTAATACGTCGACCGCTTGCAGCAATTCTTCCTGCAATCTCTTATCTTCTTCATTCTATAATACAGAACGTGAAGAGATAATAATACACGATCTGATACGTAACATTTTTTTAAATGACATCTTCTGATATATCTTGTATTTTTTAAAAATTAATATTACACGCATACCATATTGCTTTCCTTATCTCGCTTGTGTTTATTCATCATTTTTAAAGCTTTTCTTGCCGCATACGCTGAATATTTTATCAAGTTTCTATAATACTAAATTGGACGTTTCGACGAAAAAGTTTTAATTAATATGCTGTCAAATAAATTTGTTTATCTCACACGCAGCGCACGGCTTTTGTTTCGTTATTTTGTGGAGACTAGGACTGGTATATGTGGTAATGATTATGATGTAATAATATAAGTGTAATGGTGCGGTCCCGTGGTACGGAATGTATGCGCTATGCGGAATGGCGGAACGAAATCGCAGACATTCCGCCAATTGCGCTCCGCTGAAATATATTTTCTATTGTCCCATGGAGCGGAACTCGCGGAAATGCAAGTTGCGCTCATCAATCAACAAGATCTTTTCTATAGATTTTTTCATTATATTTATCGGAATTATATTATTGGCTCGCGCAGACTACGCTTCCGCGTTTTCCGCTGCATGGGACAGTAGAGACAATACTCATCGGAATCACACATACATGCATATACTGGTCGAAATTCATGAATTCGACTCTGTTATCGTCCCTGCGACGATACTCGAGCAGGAAAATAGTTGCGCGAGACGCTTTGTCGAATTCTTTCTCTAAACGCGATTCAGATCAGTATCGGGAAATTTGCTATTATAATATAATTAATAATTAATTAATATTTATAAATAGTATGTAACTACATATATACGTATATATATCGCGACGATAGATATCGAATCACATATTTTGTAATTTATTCATTTAATTATAAATAAGAATTAAAATAATAGAAAGTCAAATTATAAATTATCGTTTCGTTGCGATCTTTACGGACAACAATTATTTTTTAAACAATACATAGAGTTAAATATATTTTTTTCACGATGCTATATCATTTGATTTTCCGACGATTTAGATATAATTTGAATTAATCGCAAAATCGAATAATTAATATAATGATAAGCTGCGTAATAAATTAATCGTTTAATAAATAATTGATTTATAATTTAAATTATTTATATAATTTCATATTTCGTATATATATTTTATAGTACATAAAATATTTCGGCAGCGAATTAGAATAATACCTAACATGCCATATTTAGCCTTGGCGGCGTAAACATTGGCGCGCGTAAACATTGTTTATATATCACGGCCTTGTTATCATTTATATAAAGTAGTGGGGTGAGACTCAAATTCCTTTCTTACCGTACCTTTGTCATCATTCGCGCGGCGATACTCGAGCAACAAAGTAGCAGTGCGTCGTCGGTGCTGTCATCGTGCCGCGGACGGCTTTCGCGTCTTTCGCGTCGCGTATCAACACAGCATTGCCACGAGTCGTACAATGGCTCATATGTGGCACGCGCATTTTTTGCGTTGAACGCACCTTGGTGCGTCGTCGTTGCCGTCATCGTGCCGTACGAGCAACGATGCGTCGCGTTGTCGCGGTATCGCGTTTTCGCGTCGTCGCGTCTTCGCGTTGGACTTTTATCTCGTTTTCACGATTGTCACCGAGAATCATACTTTGTTGCCGACTAAATGGGATGTCTCTCAGCGTTGCAATCTTTAATATATTAATACCTATTAATATAATTAATTTTATATTAATATCAGTTAATATTAATACTACATTAATATTATATATTATATAAATATTTATGTATTAATAAATTTAATATATTAATGTAGGGGCAACGTTAAAACGCCTCAGTATCGCGGCTGAGGTGAATGCCGGCCGCGTAGCAACGTATGTTCGTGCATAGTATAGATGCATGTTCGCGCGGTTAATCTTGAACTTCGGTTCGAGAATCGGCTGTTGAGGGCACGTTCTGCTCCGACGAACGGTTCGGCCCGAATCGGTTAGAGTTCGGTCGATTGTTTTGGAATCGTCGTTAATGGGTCCCTTCTCTTGTACCGTCTAACAGCACATTGTAGAAATACTAAAATGTTTGGCATCTGAGGAGTCGGCTGTTCTAATTAGGTTCGATTTTCGCTCGCTAGAGAAGTTGATCTCCCGCTTTCGAAGTGCTAGATTGTTAGCACGTAGAAGGTGGGTATCTTCATTCTCGACCCGTCTATCAGCCTTACGATAAACCCGGCTCAGTCTGTATGATAGAGACTTGGTGGTTCGTATGAAATCGTTCCTAACGATGTTCTAGTCGGCCCTCGATGGGAGCAGGCGCGGGTCAAGAGTCGAGCGAACCCCATTCGCGATTATTCCATCGATCGATTTCGTCTTCTTCCGCTTCCGCTTAACCTTTGCTCGAAGTAATCGGTGAATTCCCGACTTGTCGACTCGAAGTGTGATTCTCACGTGAAGCGGGATTCGATCGTACCGAAATTCGAAAGTGCGGGAGTGTTGTTCAAAGTATCGCGCGTACAAGTGCGGAAGTAATCTTTTAATAAAAGTGCGAGAGTGCCGTTTAAGTATCGCGCGTGTGAGTCAACCTGAGAGGAGGAGGAGGCCTAGGAGAGGCATCGGGCACCGGTCGAACAACCCTGTGGTAAGTAATTTGTTATTTGTATATTAATTATTGTATTTATTAATTGCATACGTATACAATTTAATTTAAACAATTAATCGCGTAATTTGGCTTTTTATTTATATGATTTAGACAAAAGAGAATCAGAGAGAAAGATTTTTATATGAAAGCTATAATCTTGTAAAAGTTTCTATTATTAGATTATAGCTTTTTTATATAGAATTATTAGAATTATGAGTAGTGTTTTTTTTTCAAAATTTATAAAATTTTATTAATTTGCATATTAATATATGCATTGAATATAAAATTCAATGCGTATAATAAATTATTTTAAAATATTAATTATTTTGAGCGCTGCTATAATTTCGATCTTCTATTTGCATGTTACAGAACAACGTAGCGACCCTGACATTCTGAGAGGAGGAGGAGGCCTAGGAGAGGCATCCTGCACCGGCGGAGCAACCTAAGGGTGAGTATTTATTATTTGTATTCCGTTTGATAAAAAATCGCGTACGCGCATTAATTCGGTCTCATTATTTTAATGAATTAAACGAGAGAAAATTAGAAAGAACTACTTTTACATAAATTCGATAAATATTTTTATTATTAGAAAAAACAGTTTTTTTTAAATTTATAAAATTGTTTTATATTTATGTATCTGTTTATTATCGTACGCATCGGATATAAAAGTTGGCATGTAAAATAATAATTTTTTTAGAATATTAATTATATTTTGGACGCTGCTATAATTTAGACTTTATATTTGTATGTTACAGACAACTTAGCCTCAAGACCAACAACTCCGCTGTTGCGCATCAGTGCCGGTGAGTGACAAACTTTTATTTAATTTTAAGGTAATGGATTTGTAGAGATTGTAGATGTACATTGTAGATTGTAGATTATAGAAAAATCCGTTACTTTTAAATGGATGAGCTAAGACAGATCAAGTTAAATAACTTTTAATAAGCTCTTTTGATATGCATTGCATCTATTGTAAAAGTAAATTAAAATATAAATTAAAGAAGGAAAATTATAGAAAACATTTTCTTCCAATTTATAAATTTTATCTAATTTATCGAATTTCTTATAGCTCATCTATATCGTAGAATTTGTTTCTGGTTATTGTTTTTAAATTTTGTTTTAACTGATACAAGATCAAATAATCAATCAATAAAATTATCTGTAATATGATAATAAATGATATAGTAAATGTTGTGTAAATTAATCTTATTTTATTATAAATTATATATTATTATATGAAATTAATAAATATATATTATATTATTATATATATTATTATATAAATTATATATTAATATATAAATTTTAATCAAATTTATATATTTATCATAATTTTTTAATCAAAATTTTGATTGATCACTTGGCTTTGTCTCAGTTAAAATAAAGTTATGAATGTCTAACGAGCGATCGTTAAATCACACGATCGTCAACGAGCGTGACATGTTTATGCTCATCTGCTGGCAACAATAATTATCCGGCAAAAAAAGGAATTTATCTCCTTACGAGCGCAAGAAAAATCTTGCGCTTATTCACCGGCGACAATAAATAACCGTCGATAAAAGGAGCGCGTATCTCTTCTTTCCATCTCTGATTAGAGATCGATCCAGAAAGTGGTCAGGAGCAACGAAAGGTAGGTCTAACTGGCCCGAAGAATAGATATAGGCTACGCCATATAGACGGCTAAAATGCCGTAGCAAGAGATACATAAAAATACGATTAGGGTACGCGATTAGGGCACGCGAGTAGGGCACGCGGTTAGGGATACATTTTTGAAATCTCTGCTGGTTCAGCCAGGAAGTAAGATTGTTAGGGCTATAGGAATCATTAGGAGCTTAAAGAAAAAAGCTAGAAATAAGATTAAAATATATAATAATAATATCCAACTTTAATTTCATTTTTAGAACAATTTAAGTTTATTTAAAAATATAAACTAGAATAATATTATAAAATATTATATTTTATATTGTTATAATTTATGTTTTATATTAAAAATGTTACGAAAAAAATATATATATATAAAGTATGTATCGTAAAAATATTCTTATACATAAATTTAACCGTGTGTGTTTTCATACCAAAGAGTCGTGGATAAAATCGGGAAACTTTACAAATTTTACAAATATATTTAATTATTTTGTATTAAATATAAAAAATATTGAATAAAAGTATGAAGATTCGATTAATGATGTCATAGATTCTATTTAAATTATTACTTGAATTATTACGTTAATTAATGAAATACTTTGAGTAAGCGTTTGATATTTAATCAGGGCAAAAAATCTTGTGCTTCGAAGAAAAAATAGTGTCAAAAATGGGGCATGAATTTTATATCATTAATGCATTATATATTTATATTAATCAGATTCTCTCGAAACCTACAAGACGACATATACTACTTCCTGGTCAAACATATATTCATGGCAAATTAGATTTAATCACTCTCAAAGCAATCGAATCTGCTTCACTCGAAAACGCTAATAGTTATTAATAGGGTCACCCATGCCGGATAGGTTGAAGGGGAAGAGTCACACTAAAAGAGATACCGTAATTATTAATATATATATATATATATATATAATATTAATATTTTGAAATAAAATAGAAGCAAAACAGACAGTAATCGAGAAAATAGAGGAACTTTGAAATATTTTGATATGTAATACGACATATGAAATCGATTTCTGAGAAACAGAAGTCTATTCTACTATAATTCTTCTATAGTTGTGTAATCTTTTATTTTTTACAGATTTTTAATCATTAGCAGCATTAATTAATTCTTTTACGTTTATATAAGATCGCTCGATAATAGATATACTGGGTCAAGTATATTTTTTTTTTGCAATATTGATTGGAGCGTAAAAATTAAAAATGAAAGTTAAAAGTCTCTTTTATATTTCGTGGCATGCGACTCTAATTAAAAAGCCGGAAATACAAAAAAATCTACTTATCCTAATACTTGGATGTGTTTTTATATACGACATGCGAAAAATTACGATTTCCGAAACGGGGGGATCTATTCTATTATAATTATTATATTTTTCTAATATAATTTTAACCGTGTTCTTTCAAATCCATGGAGTTTTAATTATTAATAGCGTTAATTAATTTTACATACAAACATAGATTTATAAAATTACCTACATATTAACTAATCAAAATTGTATACACACATACTTAATATTTAAACTGTCAAATATACGATTCAACCATGACAGGCTTTTATTGATAAGAAATAATGCACAGCGCAGTATCGAAACAACTAATCAGAGGAAAAGAAGCAACAATATTTGTATCGATTTAACATCTCTTTTTTAAGAGTGGAATATCTTTATTTCTTACATTCTATAAATCTTCGAAATAATCATCATCGAATTTAATAAAAAATTAGGAGGAAAAAGGCAGAGGAAAGAATATGTGTATATAATATGAAAAGTTGCCACAATTCATTTAAATGTTCTTATATTTTGTTTATTATAATAATAATTCTGTACAAAAGTTACGGTAAATATTTGTATATTAAAATATATATAATATATATAATACATACATGGCCAACATACATATACAATTGATTTAATAAAGCAACATCGAATTACGTCATTTGTTCGTTATTTTCTCGAAAATGAGTTTGTCTTTAAAATTCGAATGTTTTGATGCAGGAAGGCAAAATCAATCTCTTACAAGCGCTCTTATACATATTTTACAAAAGATTATTTTAACGCTTTTAGTCAATGTACTTGCGTGTACTGTAAAATGTTTATAAAAAAATTTGTTTGTGTTAATCGACACGAGACCAACGCTTATTTGTGTATCGAGTAGATTCTCACTTTTACAATTTTAATTTTTATCGGATTTTACATTTTAATCTATAAAATTATATTTTGAAAATAATACCAGATAAGAAGAATTAAAAAAAATGTTTTATTAAATTACAAGATTACTTATGTCGTTCTTATATTTTCTTGTAACATTAAGATAATTTAAATTAAAAATTTGACCAACTTTTTTGAACTGAGAAGAAGAAATACACGTTGTACAGTTGAACATAATATTACTATATATGTTAATTATACAATATAAATAACAAAGTATAATATTAAATATAATATTAGAGAATATTACTTATTTAAAAACAAAATAATTTAAAACTAATTTAAGAATCAACTATAATAATACGGTATTTTTAAATATTATTTTTTAATTATAATGATTTATATTATATGCAAGAGATATAGAAAAGTTATGCTTTGTTGTTAAATGTGATAACGACTTTGTTGCTGTTAACACATTTATTAATAACAACAAAGTTGTCTCACACATTTTCATATAGTCGCTATATAATTCACCAATTTATTAGACAACTCTAGCGATATATTTCAATAATATAATAATCAATCAATGTGCGAATTGTTCTTTTAGACTTCAATATGTTCAGTGTCATTAAATAATTACATATTTTTATACAGACATGTAGGTTACGAAATGACTAGTCTCTCACTCATGAACGAGAAATACATCGCAAGAGTAGTCCTTTTGGTTTTTTGTCTCGCTCTACATCTATAGTCAGAATGTAATACTATAAAAATCTCGATAAAAGATAAAAGAGTCGAATAATTATTATTACTGATTACTTTATTACAACGTTTTCCAGTCACGGGCTAGACAGGAACTTGCTGGAAAATGTTTGCAGGAGCGCATACTAACATATCACATTTTTTTTGTTATACTCAGCAAATAAACGGATATTTAAACGTACCAAAACATCAACGCGAAAATATGTATAAATATGTTATGGTATCATTCCTTTTATATACGTATAATTATAATGTAATATAACATTTCCCGAAAAGGATAAAATTTTTTCGTACTCATACGGAGAATAACGTAATTATCCGTGTATATGAGAAAAAATAGAATGTACCAATCTCCATTTAATAGATTTTCTGAATATTGATCGTTCTAAATCTCTCATGATTCACTTGAATTATTATTCGGCTATGTTTTTATTTATTAATCACGGTTATATTTGTCTATAACTTAGTGCTGATAATAACAGGCTGGACAATAGTCCAGGCTTAAAAATATGTCCATATCGTTTATATTTTTATAAATCTGGCAGTAGAACGGTAGGCATGTACGTTACACAATCCGGCCTATTGTGACATTTTTGAGCTATTCTTAATTTTTCTTTATCCTAAGGAATACGAAATCTCTTTTACGCATCATAAAGATATAAAAACTATCATATATTCTATTTTATCGACAAAATAGAATCTCTAATTTATAAATAATAATATCTAATCTCTTTAAGGTTCAAGGTGTCACGAACTATCACCAGGTATTTAAAATACATTCAGAATGATAAATTGCGAATATTTTATCTTCACTTTTTCGTGCCGTTCTCCATATCTAGAGTAGTCGAACTGACTCCATTAAGCTCGTCTTGGATTTGTTGCAAACTCTTGCCTTTCGTTTCCGGCAATAGAAGTACCGTAAAGAGGATGTTGGCGATACAGAATGCGCCGAACATCCAAAAGAGCGCACAGTTGCCGAATGCCATCTCCATGTCATTGGAGAACTTGGTGATGAGAAAGGCTAGGAACCAGCAGATAGAAACTGTTATGCCGGAGGCCTTTGCCTTGACATTCGAGGCGAACATCTCGCCCATGACGGCCCACGGAAGGGGGCCCCAACCCACGCTATAAGTGCTAATATAAATGACGAGCGAGACTACCGGTAGCCAGGATATCTCCGCCACTACATCATTCGCCTGCTGCACGTCTTTCAGATAGAAATACAAGCCCAGAGCAATCTGGAATGCAAATACAATCACGTGTAATAAAATGGAAAATCTATCAAAATTTGTGCGATTAATAACAAAATTCGACGCTTATAAAATATATTTAATATTTAGAAAAATTCTAATTTATGACGATTTTTTATCAGATAAGAAAATTTTTTAAAAGCTCCTATGGCAATTTTTATACCATTAAAATTTCAGTTCTAAAATTTTTTGTTTAGTAACATTAATAAAAGAAGAATATATCTAATTATATAAAATTTATTAAAACGTGAACAATTATTTTCTAAATAATAAAATTTATTTTTAGGGTACGAAAACTATTTGAAACGGATTAAGGAGGCATACCTGTTTGAAACCTCGAAGAATGAGAACATTTTTTTAGATTTTTTTTGCAGCGTAACGAGTTGATAAAAATTTTTAATTTTTTTACAATATTAATACAATATTATTAACTATTTAAATAAAAATTTTCAGTCCAAAATAAAATTTTTTTTTTCTGGTTATGCGGATATTTGCAGATTTATGTTTATTCATGCACGTTGTGCATGAAAACTCGAGCTACGTTCGACGGATTGACTTCAAATTTTACATGCAAATTTTTCTAATCAGATTTGGCATCTGCCAACGAAGCCTTTTTTTTAATCCAATTCCCTATTTTTTATTATAAAAAAAAGATGGACTTCTTTTCAAAAAAACTCAAATTTTTTTTTCGACACCCCGCCATTTGTTTATTGTTTGAAATTTTGAAAAAACGTTTGGATAGCAGATAACTATTACAATGTTTAATAAGAAAAAACAAAAAGGTATGATTTACGAACGTTTTCATGCACACCATATGCACAGTCACCTAAAATTTGAAGGAGCTCCGCAAATATTTCCACAACCTTAAAAAAATTTCTTTTTAAACTGAAAATTTTTATTTGAGTAGTTAATAATATTGTATTAATATCATAAAAAAATTAAAAATTTTTATCAAGGCGTAGCGTTGCAAAGAAATCTGCAAGAAAATGTACTCATTTTTCGAGATTTCAAACGAGTACGCCCCCTTAAGCCTCTACGATTTAATCATGAATACATCTGTTTTCTGTCGGAAATTCGCGTTGTTTTATGTAATCGCGCGTACGCGATCGTATATGGAAGTTGCCGCGTTACGTGTGTACTAAATTGCATCCGATGTAATACTGATCACCGCATTCCAATGGCATATACATCGGCATGTATAATGGTGTTCGACCTTACTCACGTCTAGCGGGCATTGTGCGTTCCGCATTGCACTTGTTGCATATCCTACGTCGAACATTTCCGAGTGTGCCAGACCTTGCGTCGCGTTTATCTTTGTTTAATTTGCATAAGAGGATCGCATATAAAATCATAAGCAATGATTTTATAAGATCGCGACTCGATCCCTGACGCAGTCAGATAAATAAATCATTCGCCTCGCTCTCGAAGGCGAGACACGTGATAAAAATAAAAATTGTTAAATTGTTAACATTAATTGTTAGCATAATTATAACGCAATTATACATGCCAACCATGAACACACATTGCTGTGGAATGTGCTTAATGATCTGATGCATATATAATCTATTAATGCGGCATGAAAATGTGTGGTAATTTCCATAGGAGTTACATCTTCAAAAATTCCGTCAATAACCTTTAGAATTATTTATGGAAAATATAACTCTCCTACTGTAAAATTTTAATATAAAAACATGGCAAAATTATAATAATTTTAAAAATTGTTAGTAATTTTAATTTTTCTATTTCCAAAATCTTACAATATAAAATTATAAAAATTATATATAGGCTAATATTTCAATAGAATTTAAATATTTAAAATTTTTAAAATTGAAAATTAATACTTGAAAAAATTGCGTATTCTCTGAAAGATGCTTAAATTTTATCCGTTTTTACATTTTAAGTTTCTTTCTCAGACTCTTTTAGTTTTAATGAACAGCAATGTATATTTATTCTAACGGATTGTCTAAGTTCATTTTGTCGCAAAGTAACAAATTTACAGACCGTTGCATAAAACAACAAGTAAATTTTATGGGAAACCGCATTGCGTCTATCCCTTAATGAATACGCTAACTTTGAACACAATTTTCAATGCAAATTTTTGAACGGATCTGTTGTTTATCAAGTAAAGAAAAAGAGTAGCACGAGTGTGTCTTCGTGGCAAAGAGAAGAGATAAATATTTTGTTTAGGATTAAACTTGAAAATACAAGAAATTACTTACCAAACTAACTGTTGTTCCAATGCCAGAGAAAACGAGGAGCATCCTTCTACCCCATCTATCTACGATCAAGGGCGTTATTGCTGATGCTAATACTTGCACGACGCCAATTATAATCGGTGCTTTGTCTTCCGGGACGGAGCTCTTAGCAGCAATGAAAATGCTTTGCATATAAAATAACACGACATTGACACCAGTTAGCTGTTGAAAGGAAACCAAGGCACATGTGTAGATAAGGGCCTTTAAATTAGCTTTCACCGTAAACAGATCCGAAATGCTGACTTGATCTTTGAAAGCCTCATCGATCATCACCTGAAAAATCGAAAGAAAAATCAAGCGTGTTTATTAGACAGTGAAAATTAGAACGAGAAAATTAAAATGTAATAATCTATACAGGATATTCTGAAATTAATATTTGAAAAGTAATATTGCCAATAATATCCGACTGATATTAACGCAAAAGCAAAATTCTATTATCTATTTACATCTTGAGCTTTAATTCTTCAAAATTTTCCACTCGATAATGCTAATTATTTTTGTAATTGCAACTGTTTCAACGCCTGCTATTTTTCATTTAACATCCAATTGAAAGAACAATCCGGCAATTCCGGAAAACACTGTATTGTAGGAAAAAATGTCGATTGCAAAAATCCAATCACAATTATTTCTCACAGTTGTACGACATTATGGTTTAGGATCAAGAAATGGCCTTAGCCGCGACCTCGTTTGCTTAACGTGACCTGACGAGCAATATATTCAGATATGTCTCCAACAATGATCGAACTACGTGCTTATAACCGTGTAAATTGCGGTTACCTTGTCATTTAAATGGAGAAATCTACTTGGCAAAGCCAGAAAACAATCCTTAGTAGAATAATTAAAACCAAATAAAATCGCACAGCATACAAGTTTCCAAATCACAGATTATATATATATATATATATGTATATAATCTGTGACTTGGAATTAAATTTATTTTATATATACAATATATATATAAAATAAATTTAATTTTAATTTTTTTAATCGCGGAAAACAGCTAATGAAAAATCTATTGATAGGTTGGGATTAATTTTTGATTCACAAAGATAATCAGAAAATTTGCAATAAAACAATAAAAACAATAAAAATAATTTCAAAAAAATTGCTACGATTTACACACCTGCATTTCGTCAGCTTCCTTCTGGACAGCTCCTTCGGATTTACTTCGGAGTTTTGCCAGAGCCGTGATCGCTTCGTCTCTGCGGCCCTTGCTGAGAAGATAATACGGAGACTCTGGCATTATTACGAAACAGACGAAGAAGAGTATTGGCAGAATGGCACATACGATCCAAAAAACTGTGTAACTGACGAAGGGTCCGATAGCATAAGAATACAACAATCCAATCGTGATAAAGAGCTGAAGAAATGAGCCCAATGCTCCCCTGATGGAAGTCTGAAAAGATAGAAAAGAATATTTCTTACTATACAATGATCAATTGCAAAAGGATTTATAGAATAGTAACTTTATTCTAAGTCAAGTTTTTGACAATTTAAGAAATTAAGTATTGCGAGTAAAATGATTTGAAAATATAATTTAATACAGATTTATATTTAGAACTCTATTAATCATAATTTTTTAAAAATGAAATAAGAGAAATAATTACGATAATGCCAGGAAATTCTGCATAAATGATTACATCACTAATTATACAAGTATTATGCAAAATAAATTTACCTCAGCAATTTCCCCACAATACATAGGTAGAACCGTGAATGGAATACCCAGAGCGAATCCAAATATTAGTCGTGCGACATAAAGCTGAGCAATGTGACTTGCGGAAGCGACTAACGCCCATCCAATTGAAAATGGCACGACGGCAAATAGCGCTGTTCGTTTGCGACCCCATCTGTAAAAAGATCAATGAAATTGGTCAATTTCCATCCTCCTCAAATACTGAAGTTTAACATATATTTCATATTTTCGCGAAGAAATGGGAACATCTTTATTTTCGACTTGCTGTCTCGAAAAAGGGAGACAAAATTGAATCATGAAACTCGCATGCATGTGTTTGAACTTATATTTATACCTTTACGTATATAAAGATATAAATAAGTTATAAAGGGTGATACCTTTCTCCGAGATATCCTGCTACGAAACTACCAGGGATTGCACCAAGAGTCATTAGAGATGCTATCCACGATTTTTCATCGCTGGTGATCGGCGATCCCAAAGGTCCACCGTCTTTTTCCAAATTAGGGAGGACCGGACTCGTCCATCCCATCATCGCACCAGTCGCCACGATACATAGATTACCTGCAATCGTATCAAATTCCATGCTTTTCTATGCATAAATATATAATATACCGCGATAAAATAATTTTACTAAATATTTAGTTCGTGTCTGTTATTATATCATTAATCTCTCGAACATTTAACGATCCATTATAATCAAACACATTGTTAATCCACAGCTTTCTTATCTAAAGCTTACGTATATGCTGATTGCTTTTTTATCGCTTCAATGGGATTTGATAAAATATCTATTAGTACATCCTTAAATTTAAATTTATATTATAAGCCGTAGAGAGAAGGAGATAAACATGCCAAAAGTGATTTATATGTGCAAACTCGTATATCAGTGGTTCTCTAACATGTTGCTGTATATTTAACATATTTACACGTATAATGCTCACTTTTTAACAGAGATATAATTTAAGATTTTTTCTGTTTTTATATATATATATATATATAAAATACTTAATCTATACTCTTTTATTTAAAGAACTAATTTTATTTTAACAAAAAACTAGCGACGTATGTTTTTTCATCGTAATAATACATCCTTCGTAAAAGTCTTTTTGTAATTGTAAATAAAAAATTAATATTTTACATTATTTAAATGGTTACGCATTGAAACTTTGGTTTGTTAATAAAAACGCTTTTATTTAAAGGAATATTCATCTTTAAAAAATTTCATCGAATGCATTTCTTATCACTCTCAAGAATTTTTCGAAGGTGTTGCGCGCGTCTCGAGATTAACAATTCGATTATGTCAGTGGTCGGGATATGCTTGCCGGCAATGCTTTGCCGATGAAATTCGAATCAAAGCGCGCTTTGAAGGCTTTTCCGACGATAGAGCGATTTTACATAATTGCATTTCAGGCAATACGGTGAAATTCAAGCGCTTACCGCGCTTCCAGTTTTACGTAGTAGTGCCTTACAAAGTAGATATTTAAATCACATCATAGTAGAAGATACTCGACGGCAAACTGTCACGTATAAGCTAGATTTTACAGTCTCTAAAAATTTACATAAAATAATTTCCATAAATTTTTTATGTTTGCATACATTTTTAGTATTAAATTTTTTAGTATACGTATAATACATTAGAAAATATTTTTGAATATAATATTTTGTATTACACGAGAGAACTTAATTAGCTATTCAATAATATTCTATTTGATATTCTACCAAACAATATTTCTATATTTTTATATTTTACATCACAAATGGATAAGAGAAATAATAGCTTTTGCGTACAAATGCAATGAAATATGAGAATAAAATATATATTCATATGTTAGGTTTGTATAAATAGCGTATATAAAAGCAAAAAAAAAAAAAAAATAGCAATGCGGTTATTTTAACGCGATATCCTCGGAATTATTGGATTTACGTAATCTACGATGCACTGTCGTGCGGTTACATTGTCGACGGTATGTTGCGTTATCAAACAGACGAGACGGTCATGTGATATCGAAAAGCAATCTCGGTATTGTCAGAATATTGACGTTGTCATTAATGACACGAATAAGGAATTGCATCTTGCATTCCTAAGGAAAATAATGTCCAACGATCTTTGCCAACCTTGCTCAATAATCTAAGAATATCGAATCACATATGCAGAAAGCAACTCTCTGTGTTTATCGTGCGAATTAGATTAGCGTCGTTTTTACCTGCCTTTAATTTACAATTAGAGATTGTATCTCAAATTTCCATAAATTATACGTAGCATTTAATGGACACGCGATTATTCAAACAGCTCTGAAAAGTATTGCGGTATATCACCAGGCGATCAGAACAATATGCTGAATTGCAATGAAAAAAATTGCAAAAAAAGACAACAATATCATATTATTGTGAGCAAAATTTGTGTTAATGATATAATTTGATTAATTTGTTTTATGTATAATCTTACGCTAAATTATTAATTATCATGATATTTGTTCGCAAATAAAAACTGAAAGAGTGATCGGATTATTTTAAATGATCATTAAATTGATATAATACGTTCTTGAAATAATTTTTGATTGTCAAATAATATTATACAAAACAAGTGCGCGATTAATCTCTTATGCGTTATAGATAAACGATTTTTATACGGAATAAGATAAACGAAATATTTTTTTGTGAAGCCTAATCAGCAACATTGTGTGGGTTTATCTTTGTTTCCTTTCGGTTGTACAATTTAGCATATTGTCGCATTACTGTAATTTCGTCGCAATTAATAAATTATTTTTTGATTGATCTCACGTGTGTGTGTGTGTGCTATATGCTATATGATAGTGATTATCTCTCACATTTATTGCAATGCAATAAATCTGTGTCAAGTATCATTACGAATACAAAAATCCATACAGATACGCGTTCAAGTTCAACGCTTTGCTATATAAACGAATACAGAGCGAGGTAAAGTAAAAAAATAAAAAAGAAAGAGAATTATATTTTATATAATAAGTCATGTGTTAATGGTATCTCATTTTCGATCCTAGAAAATGAGAATTTGATAAGCATTTTTCCGTCCATCTTACATCAGTCGTTTATCATACCATATATCTTACAAACGATTCCATTTTTCTTTTATTGCTTAATTTATATCCTCCCCATACAATTTTCGCTCCATTTAGAGATTTCGTTATACTAAAAATAAGATAATAATCCAATTTTTAAAGAGCAGAGAACAAAATTCAATTAAATATTAATTAATTAAAATTATATGTTCTTAACACTTGCAGCAAATAACAATTTTTGCCATATAAAACATTTAATAAGTTATACAAAATTTTATTTTCTTTCTCTCTATACATATACAATAATCATTTGCGCAATAAATATGATCATATTTCATACATTTATAATCATCATACATTTATAATTGTCATCTATTAAATGACATTCTACATATCGGTATATTTTGTTTCTTGAGATGTTAAGCAATCTTTGATTACGTTATGCATAATTATTTTTTGTGGTCTCAAGCAAAGATTCTTGACCTTTATTACACAATTAAGGAAAATGCTGACTGTTTGGAAACAAGTCACCATAATCACGCGAGACTTCCAAAATAAAAATATTAATGTCAAAGGAGGCGCGTCGTTGAAGATGCTGTGTGATGGGCCTTTGCCCTGAGATAGCATAGCCGAAGATTAGCATTAGCCAAAGTCGGCTAATCAAAACAGCGATGATCTGTCATTGAACTAGATAATCCGTCTTAATATTTAATTTTATTTGTCAACTTATTGAAGTTACGATCGTAATCGCGTACTGTGTTCTTTTGTTGCGACTTGTACGTGACAATCCGCCCCATTGTTAACACGCATTACATATGCTATGATTACGCGACAAAATATATGAAACAAAATGGCCCGTGCAAATGATAAACAAGATAAGAAATGAAGCGCGATCGAATCTTTTCGTGAAATACTGCATGGCTTGTTGCGAATTTAGAATGAAAGTCAAGAATCTCGACTAATTATAAGTGTCAAAAATGACATCCTGAGTTACAGAAGGACTCTAATTTTCGTGTTCGTGAAAAAATATATTTTCTCAAATAGATTAAGATATTCAATTTACATAGCTAAAATTTAATTAATTTTTTTACACATTTTTCAAAATTTTTATTTATAATTTAAAAATTATTAGTAATTTTACATAATTTTACTTTAATAAAATTAAAATGGTATATTATATTATATTATAATAATTTCTTTGGATTTTTTTTTTTTTTTAATACACAAGATATCTATAAAGAAGAGAAAAACACTAATAAAATAAATCATATAATTTTAATAGCGATAGAGAATAATATCGGAAATTCAATCACACCGGCGAGAAAAATACAGTCATAAAAATCTCTTTTATCGTTGTGATAAGGTAATCTAGCTTCTAGTCGACGGAAAGTATAGCAACTTCCATTTTTCAATGCAAAAAGAGCGATTTTTCACTTTTTGAACAATATCACGATAATAAATCACATAATGGGTAATGACAATAATACACATGCACGAAGAAATTCGATTATGTTCCATAAATTTGCGATTAACACTCGATATTAATAGAAGAGAGCACATTATCTTTCATATTTTTATATATATGATTGTAAATATTGTTATCGTCATTTTATTGCGCAAAATCGTTTGCATTGATGTATCAAATCATTAATTGACGAACATTGACGTCTATGGAACGTGCGTAAAATCATGAGAGATTGAAAATGAGAAGAACGATAAAATAACAAGCTATCACTAATTAACACGCGGGAGGCGTTATTGTGGATAACGTAATATTCAGAGAAATATTCTGGTATTGTAAATAAAACTACCGCATTATCAATGATAAAATGTAGTTGTGACGGTATTAACTATTGCATAGCTGTAGATATTGTTGATTGTATTATTTTATATAACATCTTGTCATCAAAGATTGATAAAGATAATCCAATAAATATCTTACTCCGAAAAATAAGGCATTAGAATAAATTGTGATATAAAATTATTTTAATTATGTAGAAATATGCGAATCGATTCTAACACACAATATTCTTATGGAAATATAAAAACTGTTTCGTAAAGGTATTTTCGTGTATACCGTGAGAGCTTACTGATCCTTAATCAATGTTTAAATGAGAATTTACTTAATCAAATTCACTTATCAATATGGATTAAAATATTTTAACAAATTACATCTGATATCTGTAGATTGATTACGAAGACCAGATAAAATTTTATTTTTCGGTTAATTCTAATTAATTTTCGAGATTGTGTTTTATCAAAAAAATTATATCTTTTTTGATAAACAAAATTGGAATATTCAATTTTCAAAAATAACGAAAAGAAATCTAATAATCTAATATTTTCTCCCATATTGCAAGGCATTATGTATTTTATATGGCTTGTCTATTCTATTCTATGTGATCAATCTTTCGCTAGATAAACTTGATCAATCTTTTACTAGATAAACTTCTCTATATTTAATGGAACTAAAATTTTTGCTTGGAATCAATTAATTTGGAATTTCAGGCATAAAAGACCGGACAAACCGGTCATCAATGCAAAAATTCCTACGATATAAAAATGTCTTGCAAAAAAATGAATATATTGTACCGATCAAATACTCATTTATTATATATGTTGACAAATTATAATAAAATATCACGGCGTATAATATATACATATTCTAATAAATATATTATAGCACGAAGTGATCACTAAATATGCAGACTTTCGTCACGGAAACTTTGATGTCACGAGGACAAATCTATTCTACGAATATTAGTTTATGTTTTATCTTTCTGTGGTTTGTCGTCTTAATTCTTATTTATAACATACAGAGAAATCTCATCTATTAATTCTTATATAAATGAATAATTCCATAATAAGAACGTTTATATTTCCTGCAATTGAGCATCTTTGCTCCCGCTACTCGTGTATTTTGAACTCTCGCGCAAGTTGACGTTTGCAAACTTTAATCAGAGCTAATCTGAATTTTTATTTCCAAGCGTGTCGTTGATAAATCGTTCTGTTTGTAGTGTCCGGTCTTGGTGAAAAATAACATCGTTAAAGAATCGAATATTGATTTTCGTTGGAAATCAGGTTTCTTTTAAATACAACCAGACGATCTCTACCAATCGAAGGACTCGCGATCTAATTCTCCTTACGAATTAGGTTGATTTATTCCCGGAGGGAAAAGCGTTCGTCTCTAATTCAAACTCTCACTTCGAAGTCTCGTACACTCGGCCGCTGTGCTTGTACCAGTAATGAGGAAATAATTTAAACCGATTGCAATCTTTGTCGGTTAAGATCGAATTCGGTCGAGCACCGGATGCGAATCGTTTAATATTCCCGTCATCCGAATACGCGAAGGACTCTACAATGGACATGAATCGTGGCACGTAGCTTGTCGTTGTCCTCCGCTCTCTTCCCGGTGCGATGTTCTCGAGTGCATTGTCTATGTTAATATCTTAAGTACCCGCTAATCTCGCTTTGATCAATCGGGAATCACCGAGCCGAATAATCACTCGGGTTTTCCTTTTCTCATTGCATGACGGCTTCGCGCAAATTTAATAGTGAATTGCACAGAGAGTTTCTTTTCCTGCTAAATTAAATCTTTAATTCTATTCATCATTTAAGCGGTAAAGGAAAGGTATATTTTAAAGAGATGTCGTAATGTGTGTGTGGGAAAACATCTACATTATATAAGATTTTTATATAATGTGTGTGTATTAATATAATATGTGTGAATGATGAATTCGTGTCTTGGAAAAAAAAAAAAAAAAATTATTTAAACAAGATAAGTGATAAAAAATGTATAAACAACTTTTGCCAAATAAGAAGAATTATCACTTAAACTTTAAACAGATTTATCTTTTCGATACATTTAACGAAGAACGCATGATTATATGCGTCATTCTATCATTGTCTTCTCATTGAGTATCGTGCTTACTGGTAAACTTAAGGTGAAAAATAAATAATTGGCGGAGAAGAATGTATACGGTGAAAATACCAGAAGCTTTTGTGTTATGACAATATTTGCATTTGAATGCATCATATGAACTGTTCATGTGCGTTTAAATGCATCAGTGAATTCACCTGGCTCAATATTTTCATTGTTGTTTTGACACAGTATTCTTTCATAAAGACTCTCTTCATAATATATTAAATTTTCTTATACCGCATGCTTAATATACATATATAGACAAATATAATTAATTGAACATTTTTTTTTGCTGTCGGATGTTTATTATGTATGTTAATAAATTATTTACGGGAATCTCTATAAATATGTAATCAGAAAATACACTTTCAAATAATCTGAAATGTATTTCGTATAGTATATCACATACACACATTTACACAAGCTAGAAAATAATTTCGATTCTCACGGATTTCAATAACGGCCTTGGAAAAATCGCGTTGCACGCATGTGCAAGATGCAGTCGCAGCGTACCGTACACGTGGTGAGAGCGGGTAAATACATATTGTACACCTTCATCTTCTTCAATTAACGTCATTTGGAGGAATCAAAGGAATAAGTGTACTGTTAAAAAGCAAATCGTACGATTTATTCTCCCATTATCCAATCTATTCGTGCTATCCAATCTAACCCGCGCTACATAGAAAAATACATTATTTGATTCTTCTGGAAGAAATGTAAAATAATCTTGCGTAAGAAGACTAAAGACCAAATTTTTAATACTCTCTATACCGCATAAATGTATAATATATACTTCAATAATTTGTAATCAATCTTTTTATAAGGTTTCTTCTCGAGATTCGAAAATGATTAGACAGAATGATTGGACAGATCATGAATAAGAAGCCCGTGTGAAGAACACTCCCCAAAGTATCGTGTTAATCAATTGGGTTGCATATAACGCGGGGGTGATTATCTGTTCTAATCATTGTATTAATATATCATCATTGATAAGCAGAAGTTGCTCTGTTTTTAATTAAAAACAATACATCCCAATAAATTAATACAAAAAGATTCCACGAACAAAATACAATATATCTGCGATCTAATTTTATGTGAAATTTTGCAAAGTAAATCTCTCGAGCCATTACCTGCAGATATGAATCGAATGAAGCATTGCATAATTGTTACAATTTTTATGATGAATGGAAGGCGCATGATGTGCTTTTACATGGAGGAGCGTAAAACAGATACACGCGTTAATAAATTAATTCGTCAGATTTCATTCGCAAGATAATTAAGAATATTTTTTTTATAACCATTATATGATATATTTTTTGAGAAAATTTTCATAAAAGAAGTGAGCAAGGAAAATAATGTTCACCCAATTAATTAATTTGATTTTGTTCTCAAGAAGCTTTAACACTGAAAGTCGGACTTACCCGCCGCAGCGGCCAGGAACTGGATAAGCTTGGAACCTTTTTCCGTCATATCTTCCAGATAATTGTCAACGGCGCGAAACGACGTCCTACACGGCTCCCTGTCACGTTTTGTATTTGTTAGCTCCACGGATTCTTTGCCAGGAGTGGCAATATCAAACGCTGCCGATGAGGAACTCACTGGTACAGGGCTGTAAGCATAGTCTTTATACGAGCGCCCCTCTATCTCTTCATTGTCACGAGTGGGAGTCATTTTCTCGATCTCTCGCTCTCTCTTTCTCTCTTTCGTTTGCTCGCTCGCTTGGTTTCCTCTAATCGTTTCCACGTTTCTCTCCCACTCTATTCTTTTGTCGCTCCTCGTCAGACACAAAGATCTCGATCGCGGTTTGTTGCGGCAATACGGGATGCAACGACCGACACGACGATTTCGAGTCCTAGACCCTGAAACAAAGCGATGTCAAGGTCGCGTGGCTACAAAACAATCCCGCAAATTTCTCATCGAGAAAGGGATGTTTTTCGGTTGATTGGAGTTTCAAGTTATAAGAGAGTAAAAAGAACGAAAAAAATACAGAGATTTTTAGAATTTTATTTTAGATTGTATTTTAGGTTGTTAATGTTAAATTTAATTTAAATAGAAATTTAATAATTATGAAAGGTAATGTTTATAAAAGGAGAAAAGCACATTGTATCTTAAAAAAGCAGAAGGTACCTTAAATAATCACTTAATTAGAACCGCATTTATTTACTCTTGATTTTTTTCTGTTTTTAAGAAGGAAAATTAGATTTTATCAGAAATGAGATTTGCGGTAATATGTATACATGATGATGAGGAAAAGGCAAAATTAAGCCAATAATTATTCATTTTTCAAAAAAGCATAATTCTACGATAAAAACAAATTAAATTGTAATTAAGTATAATAAAGTTTGATTTGAATTTACGTTCCGTAGAACTTTTACACAAGAAACCTCAGATATTATACCATAAATATATATCTATTCTTGCCCACCATCTATAAACATTTTTCACAACTTGTGTATATATATATATGTTAATATTTTCCAAGTAAATATATATATAAGTTACATTATCTAAAGAAATAAGTAGTCTTGAGATATTTTTACTTAAAAAATCTTTTTACATAGGATCTTCAAATTTTAAGATATGATCACAAAAACTATTTCATAAAATTTGATGTCTGTTTTAGCGCGAATAAATGGCGTTGCTACAAATCTGTCCTATGGGATATTACCCCAAATGAAGATTATTTCTCTTTCTTTTGTCTGTGCTCTCCCTAACACAAATTAAAAAAAAAATCGATAACCCGCTGTACCGAACACGTCGTAATAACGCTAATGCAAGCGAACGAGCGATCGATTAAACCGCGCGAAAAGCGACATCAATCGCGATGAGATGCCGGATGGAATATTTTGTCCACGCTTCGTGCCGTTTCATTTTCATTAACGTATCCAAATGTAGATATTAATCTCGTAATGCGAATATTATTTGTCTAAATGTCTCATTAAGAGCGCCGTTAATTCGTCTTCTTTTTTCTTCTATCGTGAAACAAAGCGTTATAACATTTCTATTCTGCTGATTGAAATACATAGTGGAATAATTTGAAGAAGAAATTTTCTGCCCAACTCCACTCACTTACGCGTGAGGAAATCAATAAAATCCAGGACAAAATTTACTCGTATCCTGCAATGTCAACTCGCAACCGATACTGCGTTACGCACATGCGTGTCGGCACTGAATCTCGATTCCGAATCAACAACAACTTCGGCGACGCGTATGAACGAACGAAATTGTTTTAAACAGAGAGATATGAAAATAATAAAAATTCAATTTTTACGAAATAAAACGTAAATTTGTAAATGATATATAGATCGCGAAATTACTTTTTAATATTTAAATGCGATTACACCTCGCGCAATTATTTATATAAAATCACGAAAAGATTGAAGACAACAAATGTTATTTCGTTGAAAATTGTAAACAAGGCTAAACAGAGTTCGCGAAATAGATAATTTACGATGTACATGTTGTTTTTTCGCCAAAATGAAATAAATACAATCCTTACTGCAAATACAGTAAATAAAATATCTCTACAACGACTAATTAAATAAAAAATATTTATAAGCAAGAGCTTGTATATATATATATATATATATATATATATATATATATATATAGCTATATATAAATATGATATATATAAACTCAAATTTTCATTTTTATTAATATTTTCTATGAATTTTATTAGATTCATCTTTATTCCAATAAAAAGATTCATTAAAAGACAATTCTACATGGCTTAAATGGACTGTAATAAAAAAGTATATTTGGGTTTTGTTAAAACAAGTGTATTTTTTACGCATTTATCATCGGAAAATGATCTTGTTTGGAATAAAGAGAGCTCAGTCTTTTGGATCACAAAGTATTAATTATAATTAAATAAAGTTATATCTAAATTGATCAATTAAATTGCTACGTGTTAACGTGCACACTTGTTCTAACAAATAAATTTTCCAAAGAATTCATTTAATTAATTTAATATTTGGCGCAACTTATATTATCGCATTATCACTTTCACGATCGAAATTAATTAGAACATTTTCACAAACGGAGAATAAAATACATTGTTTCACGCTCATCGAATGTTTATTATCGCATCGACAAAAAATTCCATTTTCCACATTCTCAGCTTGTCTCTGACATAAGACTTTCAAGGGATCGATAATCGCTCCATCCATTACATTTTTTTGTAAACGAAAAAAAAAAATCGCGTATCGCTCGTATTCATCGCGTATCGATGATCTAATTACTAATCTATCGTTTATCGATAGTAACCCGATAATCTCGCTCGATTTAAGAGATCGCGGAGATTTTGCGACGGATAATCCAGAAAAGAAAGGAACAATAAATTACTTACCGCTGTCTCACAGGCACTTGATTAAAATGATCTTTTCGCCAAGTAAGAGCTGTATTAAAAGCCTTCGATTAATACCTTATGTAATAAATGAGCGATAGATTATCGGAATGTATCGTGTGTGTCACCGTTATGTCAATCGCTCGTATCGTATCTTTGCCACAGTAGTCCTTGATAACGATAAACAGGTTAATCTTTATAGCGTTGCTTCAACATCGATTACACGTAAATTAATCATAAAATATTGATCCACTAACGATCACGCGAATTCTACTAAATGCCAATCATTATATAAATCGCAAGCGTACATCTTATTGCTTCAATATTTATTCAATCAATTAAATACCGTGTCAAATGCCTTAATCAAAATTATCTTCCGTTGTTTTATTTTTTATCTTTTATGATTAGACCAAATTTATTTTATTACTTTTTTAATTTTAATATACTTTTGAAACCTTTTTCATTCAGAAGAAATAAATTTCTCTGGGTCATTAACATTAACTGAATGAAAATATAATTAAAATAGAAAATTACTAAAAGAGATGCATATATTTTTTATGGTCTTTTGTCAATAAAATAAAAAAGAAATTAGATCTGTATATTCAATGTATTGGATATAAAGATATAATATATGATATAAGTCGGACGCAGAATGTCACATGCGCAATAATTTTTTATCAGTTTTATCATTCGATCAATTTTCACACTAACCAGTGAGTGATTCGTGCGACAGTTAAAATACAATAATTATCGCGTCGCTATCGCGCAAAGCAAAACAAGGAAGCGATTTATTTGTCACATTTGTCGCAATGAAATTATTCTCAACATTCTAACAAGCGCGCGCGTTTAATTATTTCAAACCAAACACATGATTTATCGTGATTATATAATCTCACCCTACGCGACGAGCTTTTATACAATCCGATTCTTAATTAGTCATTACACGCGAGAAAAAAGCAAATTAATTGGAATAAATGAATTAATCAAATCAACGAGATATCAATTACATACGTTTTTAGCAAAGAATTATGTGTATGAGCTGATTATAGCCAGTTAATATTAATAGAGATTAAAGAAAAAAAAATTCTTATTCATCGTTTATATTGTAATTAGAATTATGATCTAGAAAAAGACAGGATATTTATAAATTAATACAATATGTTCTAAATTAAAAAGAATAGATATACTCTTGCAAATAAATTGAATTAAGAGCTTGCTTGATTAATTCGTCGCGATTGAATAAACGCCGAGTTTTATTGACGCTATTGACAACTGGGCAAACATAATTAAGTACGAGGAATCACATGTGAGATGATATTATAGAAAAACTTTCTGAAAACTATAGTGAAGAAAACTGTGACGAAAATTAGCTTCATATATTTAATATCTACGAATCTATGTGATTATATTTGCCTATTTACTTAGCGTCAATAACAGAAACTCGGCATTTCCGATTATTCCTAAAAGCGTGGCAAATTGTTCGAGCAAGTTTCTAATTACATTTGTTTGCAGATTATATAATTTACACCTTGTATAATTCTCCTTATTAATTTAAAGTACAGCAATTTCTCTTTATTATAGTCATTGTGATCATTGTTTATAGTATAAATCGTATATATGTAAATATTTCAGTAGCATACTTTTTCTACTGGGTTTTAGAATATAGAATATTAAATTTAGAATATTAAAAATATTATTGTATGAAAATGATTGATCTTATATAATCCAGAATTCAAATATTGTCAGTTTTACATCAAAAATATTTCCCATCAAAATCGCATAATATAAACAAGCAATAAATCATCTTAAATGATAAGAAAATGAAAAAAAATTGTGACCTATTACGTGTTTCATCATTACGTGATATTTTTTAATGTTAGAGATAATCAAAGAATAAGCGAAAATAATGTTCCAGTTATCCATAATCGTGAACAATGATTGTCCATTGGCTCTAGAGTCAAATAATTATAAAGCTAAAATGTGTTTTAGTATAAAAACAACAATAACTGACAGGAACGATTTACTCAAAAATCATTTTAGTGATAAAATTATTCTTGCCAATGTTAAAAATGCGTAATCCGCGTCATTTTGCGTGGGAAAGTTTTCAGTTTCGGATATTAATCTTTTATATATTTGGGTCGTTCGAATCAAAACCGGAATTTAATTTTTAGACAGATAAAGAGACAAAATCATGACCAATAAAGAATATTTATTTTTCAATGTAATCTCCATTTATATCACAGCATTTTTGCAATCGACATATCAATGCGTTAATATCGGCAGAATAGAAAGAGTTGTTCTGACATCTGAATCACGTAACACACACTGTAATACACAGTTCCCAGAAAATCAAAGAAAAACTGCAAACATTCAGATTTCACATTGGTACGTCGATGGCAAAAATGCTGCAATGTAAATGGAGACTACGTTGAAAAATAAATGTTCTTTACTGGTCATAATTTTGTCTTTTTACTTGTCTAAAAATTAAATTCTGGTTTTGACGTAAACGACATAAATCTAAGTAATTTTTAAGGAACTTATTTCACGATATTAATCGACACTCAATATCTCTATTTATTAATTATGCAGATTATATGCTTACCAGAGGCAAATTATACTTACCAGATACGCATAAAGACTTGAAATAAACGCCGCGAGCTATGGCTTGTAATAGATAATGTCTTGCCGTAAATTAAAAATTTTCCGTTTTCATAGTTTGTTTCCACTGGAAAGTTTTGTTTGATTTTCCAACGGGGGAGTAGCATTACGTAAATAAAATTCCATTGATAATTCCTATGAAAAACATTCTTATCGTTAATCGAAGAATTATAATTTTTTACAGCTGTATTTTATAGTTGTCTTAAGTGCTTTGATAATTTCAAGCTTAAGAAAAAAAAATCATCACCGCCAAATTTCGCCTCTTAATGCTAACAATAAGTACTTTCAGAATTAGACCAGGCATTAAATATCAAAAAGCGAAACTTATTTTGAAATTACTGAAAAGTAAGAGAATTCGTCATTTATTTACATTGTAAAATATTTATTTATATTTTTAACAATAAATAACTTATATTATGATGCGACTTTCTTATTAAATATCTTTTATATAAAATAATTTTTGAATTTTAAAATTAACATTACAATAATTATTTATAAAAAATTCAAGTATGTCTTTTGACATAATAAATCTCTTCCAAAATTAATTTAATAAAAAATTATCAATAATTATAAATATTAAAAAATTTGTGGAACTTTCCTATCACACAAAAATATATATATATACTGTATATCATAGATAGATGACATTTGTGATTCTGGAATGGCTTTGACAAATTTGTTTTAATAATAAATAGCTTTGACATGTTCGTTTATTTTATTTTCCGCTTGATAATTTGCAAAATATGCAGTTAGAATTCATTTGTTTATATTGTTGCTCGAAACAAACATTAAAACGAATGCTTCATCTTGTCGCTAATTACTTAAGATTTAAAGGAAAAGTTATTACTTTTCATACACTTTATATAGCATGCACCTTATGCAAAGAGAGATTTAATTGTAATCATGATCTTATGATATCATCCGCATTTTATTCTGTAGCTTCTTCAATAAGGCACACTGATAAAACAATGATTGTTGAATCGACTGTCAATTTAATTACTTATTTCGCCAAAGTTATCGTAAAAAAGAGCAAAGTTATCATAACCGTATGAACTAACAAATAAAATTAGAAGAAAATGCGACTGTCATTAATTTTTGTGTGATAGAAAAGTTCCACAAACTTTTTAATACTTATAATTATTGATATTTATTGATATTTATAAAATAATTTAAAATGTAATATGAAGAAGACCGTGAAAATAAAAATCCTTAAAAAATTGTTGCTTTAAATTTAAATAATTTTTATTGATTTGGAAAAGATAGAAAATATATTTATTGCATTTGTCTCTTTTGTATTGTATATTATATATCGTTTTGCAAATATATAGCACCTACAGCTCTTTTATAATCGACACAGAGAATTTTTTAAGGACAATCTAATTAATTAACATTACGTCATTTGCAACTGTTTTATGTCAACTTTATTATTACGTCCGAAATTTGCTTCGAAATTTAAATGTTAAATGTTATGGACTAAGATACAAGTTATAAAAATAGATTTTAATGTCCATTCGCATTAAATTTTTTGCAATTTTAATCTCAACAGCTGTCGAATAGCCATTTATAGCTTCAATCGCAATCTGCGTTATCGCCGTAAGATACCGCTCGTCCAAAGATATTTACGAGCGAGAAAAAAAATAACGAACATAAGACGTATCTAGTAGCCAGCAGCATTAAAAATTTTTCCATTCTCGAGAGCAGGATAGTACTATTGTGAGATATTTGTCGTATTCTGGAGCAGACAGATAATAGCGTGCATTATCACACATAATTTTAAGAAAGAACTCGATTAATAGGGATTGCTAATTGCTTTAGGAAATATTTATTCTAAACCCTCGACTATTTTTATGGCTGCAACAAGAATAATTTAATAAACAGAGAAAAATAAAGCAAAGATTAATATCGCAAAATAGTTTATATATATTGTATATATATATATATGTAAATGCACATGAAAAAATGTTGTACGTCGCATGTCGATGAAGCTGCATAAGCAAGAATTATATATACCTATATCAAAGATTTATGATGATAATATATGTTTGAACATAAGTGTGTATATGTGTGTGCGAAAAACTTATAAACTTGAAACTTATGTAACTTATGAACGAGATAGCAAAGAAGACGATAAATTATTGTATTTGTGAGATTAACATTTTCTTCTCAGTAAGTTTGATATTTATTTTTAAATTTGTTTCTCCTTCTTGCTCGTTTATGCATATCTTCTCACGCTTTGATGCGCCAAGATCTTATATCTACAGTTTAACTTAATAATAAACAACATCTTAAATTTTATCTACGCTATTTGATGAATGTTGTTATTAATTCAACATTTGTATACTAATATACGACAGTGCAAGAATTTTCGCGTTTGTCAGTGCTATTCAGGTATTCGTCGTTTTGAATCGAGCATTGCCCTGTAGCTCCTCCTGAATCTCTTGAGAAGATTTTCCCTTAGTTTCCGGTATAACGAAGTATGTAAACGCAGTAGCGGCTACCATGATGCTGGCGAAAATCCAGAAAGTCACGTCCGCGCCTAATTCATCGTTCATCATCGGAAAAGTTTTTGTCACCAGAAATACGAGGAACCAATTTAACATCACGGCAATACCGGAAGCGACCGCCTTGGTCTCTGCAGGAAATAGTTCACCCATCAGCATCCACGGTATCGGACCCAGCCTACGCATAAAACGTAACACTGTGAATGATTTATTTTTTATTCTTTTTGTGTTTATTATAACATAATTATAAACACTTGAGTTATAATTTTTACAATTTCGAAAAGATCTAAGTAGTCAGTTTATATGTGATTGCTAATTTCAAGGCAATTTTTAACATCAAATCATATGTTTATAGCAATGCAAATTTTATAACTAGATCATTTGAAAATATGCATACATATTTGTTGCAAAATTTACCCGATAGAGAAGGAGATCATAAATAATGTCAGAGATGTGAGCGGCAGCCAGCCTAGATTACTGACGTCATTTCCGTTTGCCTTAATATTGAAGTACAGACCAAGAGCTACAAGACTGACTGTCATAACACTTGAGGAAAATATAAGCAATGGCTTCCTTCCGGCACGATCCACAATTATAGCTGCTACACCTGACATCATCGTCTATCCAAAATGACATTTCAAATAAACATCGTCATCCACGACGATTAAGTAATTAACAATAATTGCGGAAGATGGATGCAGATATACATCGCAGATGTATATCGCGCTGATTACGATTATCATATATAATTAAATCGCAAAAAAACAAATTTTGGAGATAAAACCTACACAAGGAATTATGTATACAATTCATATAAATTCATCTTCGACAAATTAACTGGGGAAAAAAAGCTAAAATAATCCTTTAAAGAAATAACTTTAATCAAATTTTTGAGATTTTCTTTGAGAAAAAGGTTTTCTGCTCTATTCTCCGCCGCAAGGTAAAAAAAAATGCTTAAAAGACATAACGTTTTTTCGAATTTTATAAATTAATATTTTTACGTAATCTGAATATCGATAAGCGTACCTGAACGATTGCTACGACAATAGAGGCGAGTTCCGGCGACATTGAGCTTCCGGATGCCTGAAAAATGGTAACGGTATAAAAGATCACTGCGTTTATGCCGGACAATTGCTGAAAGAACATGGCACCCAATGAAGCGAGTAAAGCTTTTTTGGCCGCTCGAGTGCGTATAAGATCGAATATGCTCGATTTCTTTGACGCTGCCTGCTCGGCCTCCCGCTGGAACTCTGCGAGTTCCTCGGACGGATCGTAAGAATCACCCCGGAGGACTGCCATCGCCAATGTGGCTTCCGGTTTCCGCTTTTTATTCTGCAAAAATTCGAATTTTTATTCGGATGATTATTTAGTCGGATGAGAACTTTGATCACATTTTACTCCGATTGTTACAATTATTTTCTTAGATATCAAATATATATAATTGTTCTTTAATACAGAACATTAAAGATATATAAAAAAAATAATAACAAGACACAAGTCGGAGGATCCATCGATTTGACCTACCACTAGCCAAACAGGTGATTCCGGCATCCACGTGAAGGAAGCAAAGAAACCGATCTCTACGAGAGCGCAGATTATAGCGAGCGCCGTGTAACTCAAGACGGCTCCAAGCACGAAGGCCACCAAAATTCCAAACGTGAGAAATAGCTGGAACATTGCACCGAGAGTGCCTCGGGTAGAAGTTTCCGCAATTTCGGAGATATAAGTAGGTACGAGGACGCAAGCTGCGCCGACGCCGATGCCCACTATAAATCTGGCTACGTTGATCAGCCACAGCTTGGAGGCAAATATAATGATCACCCAGGACAGAAGAAACGGAGCCGTCAGCAAAAGAAGCGATTTTTTCCGGCCAATTTTATCGGCCATCGGTCCGGATAAGACAGCGCCCAGCATCGCGCCCAGAGCCAGCAATGAGCTCACCCAGGATCCTTGCTCCTTGGTAATGACCAGCCATGAATTCGGATCGGACAGCTGGGGCAGGACAGGAGATGTCCAGGCCAGAGCGGTGCCGACGCCGATGGCCATTATGGATGCTCAAGGGATTTAAATATAAAGTTAATATCAAGAGGAAAAAATTAAATATATATAATAATATTAGATTAATAACGGTTGTGAAAGGATAAATAGATAATATGAATAAAATGATTTTTTTATTTACTTTTTCTCCATAAACTTGGTGAAATTATGCACAATTTACAAATCGTTTTTAAAATTATTTTTTCAACAAAGAAATTTAATATACAACTATTTTTTAATATTAGAGACTTTTAAAAAATTTAAGAATATGTGGAATATTTATTTTATTTTTTAGTGGAAAACTTCGTGCTTTCCAGCAGGTGTTACGCATTCAGGTCAATCTTATCAGTTTATTCATTCAAACCGTTGCACTCATTCGGTGAAACCTATAAATTATCATCTATCGGGAACGGTATATCTTCTTCGATAAGATACACGAACAGAATTTCATATACTCTTCAATTATTTTCCTATCCATTTTTTCACGTAATGAAATTTTTTTTCAAGCAGATTATATTACTCTATCAAATCAATGACAAATAATGACGATATCCGCATTATTAATAATCCAGAAAGAATTAAATTTTTCATATATAATGGATACTAATCGCGGAATATTCATAAAAACGATTATCTAACATGCGTGATAAGGCGGGCAGCCAGGAATTATTTATTCGTGTTTAACTTCAATTCAACTTAATAGTAAAAGCCGCCGTCGCGAAAAGACAGTGATGCATTATGATCTGTCAGGGATGAAATGGATAGATTCGTGGAATAAAGTCGCACGAGACAGCAAATCCACTGTTCTTTAAGATCTCAAATCCATATCAGAAATGTATGTATGTAAATTACATCGCATTGAATTTCGATGGCTTAGGGACGTCTACATCTTTCATCTCAGAGCAAAATGCGACACTCATTTCAATAAAATATTACGACCATCGCCGGATCTCAGTCAGCAAAATATGAGCCTATTTGGTGCGCGGAATTTTATAATAATGGAGGGTCCCTAACAAAACCCAGGCTTTACTGTAATTTTGCAGGAAAATCATGAAAGTTTAGAAAATAGTCTGCCGACGCGCGCGCACGTAATATTCCTTTTTCTTGTGAATTTATCATTTATTATACTTGCGAGCGAAGTGAAATGAATACGACAAGACACGAGCAGATACAACTGAAATGTGAATATTGTAATAAAATAGCAGAATTTGAATTTATATACATAAAATTACCAAACGCGCTAAATATTTGTAATAATTATGCTATATTAATGTGTTAATGTTTTTTAATTATTAACATTGTATTTATAAAATTTGTTGTAAAAACATATCAGAAATAATAATTAACATAATTTTTTAGCATAATATTGTAGCATGTTCCCATGTGAAATTTTAACTGTTTACAGAATGAAAATTTCATTATTTGTGTCAGGTAAAAAATATGTGCAAATAAAATAAGTTGTGTATAAATTGAAAAGACAAACGTGTGAAAGACGTTTTTTTAGATGATCAAAAATATAAAAGATTTTATCTCGTTAATAACGGTATTATCTTCTTTCGAAATTAAGAGGTTTGATTACTTTTATGTAGATAAGAGAGTCAAACTTCTTAACAAGTAAATTTTGCGGATTAAAAAAATTTTAGGAAAACGTTATCAAGATACATGTTGAATTTATATTTATTACTTAGCGATTTTCTTATCTCTATATACTTTTATAATCTAATAATTTAATAAACAAAGAAATATAATATTAGTATTCTCTACCACAATTCTATTTCCAAAAAATAAGACTTTTAAGAAATTACTAACAATTTTCGGGCGTAAGTAATTATTAAAGTTTGAAACGCGCATATTTCCTACAGTCAAATCAATTGTTTGCGCACATGATAGCACGTCGTTAATCGTGATAATAGCATAATGATTATCATGATTATCGGCCGACACGTGCATTGCAGTAAGCTGATATTATCTAAATAAGCAATTATTATCGCGAAATAATAACTTAATTGTCTCCAATCCAATTTTTATTATTTATAAAAACGAATTAAGAACATTTGAAATAGAGAGAAACTAATCTCGTAAAAGAGATAAATGAATTTAAAAAATTATGAGAATCTATATAAAGCCCTATTTTATATTAATTATTTTTTTCTTTAAAGAGAGAGAAAGAGAATGCATTTTTAATAAAATTGGACATTATTTATTTTTGAGCCTTAAATTTTCGATGTTCAAAGAAATGACACAAGCAATCTATATTTCTTAATTTGTGTAAAGACAATTTTTATTTATTTTCACATAAAAACAAGTCTTTTAAAAAAAAAAAACATAATAAAATAAAATCATAAGAAACATACATTAAAAACGTTTATTAATCTGATATTATTAATGTCAGATATTTTAATATTAGATATCGTAGCGCACGTATAGATTAATAATTGAATTGCGCAATTGCAGAGAGGAAATAATAAACATTATTAATGATTTATAATTTGATGCACATTTATATATACTATTAATTTGACATAATATACTCCATATTCTCTTCGAGCATATACAATATAGTTAGTAAGTAAACAATGAAAATGGAGTTTAAATATGTATGTTCACAACACATTCGACGGATTGTTTATTAAATATATGATACGTGCAATCATTTTAAATACGTATGCATAATTTCAAGCACACAAGGATATGACTGTATAGTGTATTAAAAATTAAATACCGGAAATAGATGCGAGATACTGCCACAACTTTTTGCCTTCCCGATGTACGGGAGCACCGCTAATCATCCCGGTGCCCTCCATCTTCGTGAATCAGGTTACCCCTTCGAGGGTTTTGAAGCACAAAAATCAACGTTTACGACACTTGGCGATAATTCCTCGTTTCGTCCACCCTTTTCCCTTGATTTTCCGAGTAACGCGGAAAAACACTAATGACGAAGAAAAAGCGCAAGCCACATTTCGGACAACGCGAAGCCGCTCGATGCGAAATGAACGATCCGTTACTAGGGCCATCGTATATCATGACCGTCACTATCTAGTCACCGATTATCACTAATCTTTATCGCTTATCTGGTTCTCTTATGATCGAAATAAGAAAAATTTAGAAATCACGATAAATAGAGATCGGCGAAACGAATGATGGAATCGAAAACGAACGCGCGGTGTCGATACAGGATGAACAGAAATACGAGCGGATCTATAGGACATATCCTTCATAGAATCGACGTGTCGCTTCGCTTTTCTCATCCTCGATATACTTCTCGCAATTTTTCTGCAAATGAGGAAGAGAATAAGAATTTTTTTCAAATATTTTATTCTTATACCTCTCGATCTTCGAACTTTTCGTGATACTTTGATAAGATAAAGTAAAGAAAACTGGATCACTCAATTCAATTTTTATGAGAGACTCCTTTTTCATGCAAAATAAGTAACATTTTTTTTTATATAAAATATATAGTGACAATTTTGTTAAACTTCATATTAATAAAATATCCTATTTGTCGAGCTTTTTAATTAATATAGCAAGATATAACTATATAACATAGTAATTTTGAATATTCTTTCTAAGTAATATTTGCCGGTTACCGTCAAACTTTCATTAATCCTTTAAAAAAAAAAAAAAAAAATGTATCAGAGACAGTTAACTTTCTTAAAAAATTTACAATTTATTCGAGAAATTAACAAAAAATCCATACAGCAAATCAGTAAATTAGAAAGTTATGCGAGATAAGACATATATGTCTCTGATCCGTATTAAAAATGGGGTAATATATATATATATAAACTACGCAATAATTATCTTATACGCTGTGAAATTTGTTGCATAAACACACAGTATATTTGGACTTATAAAATATTTATGGAATATTTTAGTCAAATGAATCTAGCATAATCACATGAAACCACAGACTTCTATATATTATACTAGACCGCTAACAGAGGTCTTGCTAAAGGTAAAACTGGGATAGCTATTTACAAATAGGCAGAATATAATTAATACATTAATGGACAGAATATTAATCAATATGTCTCTAAATAACTATCAATTAATACTTGTTTATACATTACAATAGCTTATATTTGAATAACTGTCGGCAAATTGGAATACGACACAGAATAAATATTAACTCAACCTATATATTCTACTTAATCGTAAATGACTGCTTTTCAAGTCTGTTTGCGGTCTAGTATAATATATAAAAGCCTGTTCACATGAAACTACGTACAATGAGAGTGTTCATCGTAAAATGAAAACCATTTTGACGCGAAAATATTCGACAATTTTACAAATAAAATAAAAGCTCATGTGAAAGACATTTCAATTCAATTTCAATTATTGGCAGGGCAATTTTCGATTTTCTCCACCGTCGCGGCGAATTTCGCGCTTATTGATCGCGCAAACCAGATAGATTTTAAATTTAATATATGAATAAATCTTTCATATATGCAAGTTTAAAAACTTACAATTTTCGATAAGAAATTTTCTAGTATAAGATACGCTCGATAGGAATTGCAATAGAATCACGTCGATAAATCACTTCTATATTTGATCGTGGATCGATATCCGGAATGCGATCGTATTTTATCTGCTGCCTTCGCGAAAAATCCATGACGCCGTGCGTTACAATACAACTAAGAAGCCGTTATCGTGATTTTCTAAGTGAACTTCGAGATTTGTTTAGTGATTAAATCTTTTTTTTTCGATGATCTAATGCAGAGCTAATATATAATCTTTTCGTTACTATCGCATTGCTTCTTTAAACGCTTCAAAAGAAAGAGAAAAACGTTAAGAAAATGCGATTTTATAAATCCAAAGCGTACGAATTAGGCTAACTCCTTTAATCGATGTATCATCGTTAAAATTTGTTGTCAAATAATCTAAGATAATATTAATTGATCGCTCAAATGTATATTATGTCTTATATCAAATTAATTATATAAAATTAAAATTACGCCTATATTGAAAATTGACAATTTGATAAAGAGTGATAATATTAAATTGATTTATACAAATAGTTTCTTAATCAAAATAAAATTGATTTTGTTATTCGGATAAATGTAACATTTTATTTGCAATGATAATATATTTATCAATATTACAATAATATAAAATGCAAAGTAGTAAATATTCTGTTTTAATTTTTACAATAAAATAATGTGTAAAATTTTAAATATTTCAGAACGGCAATAAATTGATTATAACATATGGTAATCTGGCCTTTACGATGTATAGGGTGTTATTGTTATCACAGGTGCTTTCGTGTTGTCATTCACAAGGCGACGTTCAAATAGTAAGGTAGTGACGTGAGACGCTTTGTGAAATTTCTTTTCTAAACGCGATCGTGACAAGTATCAGGAAATTATTTGCTATAATTAATATGATTAATAATTATCTTTTATATACGTTAAATAATATGTAGACTGTGAATAATCAGATTACGTTTCCAATTAAATACTCTCGTATTTGCTTGAGAATAGTGAGGTTTTTTCTCAGCTCTAGAATCATATTTATATTTTGTTTAACATCTATATTGTATAGATAAAATACTTATATGATTTCAATATTTTTACATTTTATTTTATTATATTAAATTTAATTAAAATCATAATAAATATTAATTAAAATCATAATAAATCTATTAATAATATAGATATATATATAATGTTATGGTGTGTGGAATTTTTAAAGAATAAAATTCCATCTATATAAATAATGTATATATATACATAAGGGGTGTGGGTGATGAGAGGGGTAGAGATAAAAAGAGAGGTAGAGAGAAAAAAAAAGAGAGATTTTATATTTCCAAATGTGAGAAATTCTACATATCCAAAACTATAATTTTGATCCTATGTGAAGTTTCACTATTTCTTTTAACAAAATTTACGAGTTCTTGATTGAAATCTTCGAAATCCTTCGAATTTCAAACTTTTCAGATTCTCAATCGAAAAACTTCAAAATCCAATTTTTCAACATTCGGAAGAAAACTTTCGCTTTACGAATAGTGCTCCTCGCGAACATTCAAACACGCTTTTCGCTATTAGCAATGGAAATATTTAATACAATAATCATCGCGCAATCGTCGCAACGATGTGATGATCGATGCAAAGAAAATCGCATTATTGTTAAGTATCTGTTTTACTGAACACTTTAATGAATCATACGATCGCGCAATAATGCGTCAGTAGACTCTTGAGTAAAAAAAACCGCTTTCGCAGTGTACATTTAACGCTAACGACATCTGGTTCTCATTCTTAATTATATGCGATTTGAATTACAATATAAATGAAGAATTATATGCATTTTACCAAGTTTAGCGTTAAACATGCATTACGAATATTAGTGTAGTTCTCGCACTGCTCAAAGTTATCGCATAATTGAAATTTAAATAACACAAAAACAATATTTTTATTTAATATTTCTCTTTTCCGGGCCAGCACTTCATATGATGAAAATCCGAACTTGCATCAAATCTTTTACAATTAAATAAGGTCGCCTGCAAAATAAAAATTTTTCGCGAGCCGAGAAGCCAGAAGAAATTTAGGAATTGAAATTTAATGCTCAAATAGCAAACATTATTTTCTTTCCGAAAAAATGCTTCCTAATTGAGAAATACGTATTTGCACATATAAATAAACAGATTAATGATAAAACATGATCTAATTTCTTTTCCCTAAAATTTTTTACTGACGTGAATCGCGCGGAAGCTTATAATTTTTACGGAACTAATGTCTAAAAAAATAATATCTAGAAATATACATTTAATTAATATGCAGATTCCTATCGCGAGGATATAATTTAACAAACGCGAGAACTACTTGCGCGAATATTAGTGTTACTTATCTCAACGCTATTGTACATGGAATATTTTTAAAAAAATATCATCTTACGCACTAATAAGGCCTGTGTTTTAGGTATTTACGTCCCCATTATTTGTCGCAAGTAGGACTGAATGTAAATATTTTCTGATAACGAGTGGATTAAATTGATCATAAATCATTATTCATCCATTATCATTTGATCCATGATCAATGTAACACGATGCGACATGAAGAACGTGCTGGGTATAAATATAAAGGTGAGATTCGGACGGGGAGACGGGGGGGATCATTTCTAATTCTGAGCGCGCGGCGTGAATATATGCGGGAGCTTAGAAAAATACCTTTTAGATTAACAAACTTGCTTATCACCGCGATAACACATCGGCGCGTGTGCCGTACTGGCGACGATTCCTGCACACACGTGCAATATTTCTTAAACAATAAAAAATCGACGCTCTCTTCGTAAAACGCATTACTGTCGATTACTGTCGCTAACTTACCTTAGGTTAAAACGTGCTATCGTAAAATCGTACGAAAAGTAAGGTTTCTTCTCGTTTTTTGGTGTGGAAAGTATTGGACTTGAAGAGCTGAACTCTTCTGCGACTGAGTAGGATTTATCGGGAACGGATTTCTGAGTGGATTCTTTCGAACTATTAAACGGTAGGTCTCTCGAGTCTTTGAATTGTCGGATTTACATGTCATGTCAACTTGAATCTTGGAGAAAATCCACGCTTTGTCAGGATATTTTGATTTCTGGATCTATGAAACTTTAGAAGCGTTGAATATCCGATTTTTATACCGTAAAAATTGTATTTTTGCGCAAATATCTCATATATTCTTTTTATTGCAGAAAAAAAACTATTACTAAACAGGCTATTATTTTAACTCATCGTCAGCCGCAAAAGAATTAATTTCTCACCTTTTACCGCGGTTCCTGTATTTTTTGTTCTACGTAAAACTAAAGTATTTAACATTATATTCCACAAGAAATTACGAAAATTTTACAATCTGTTGCTCTTTTACTTTCTCGAGATCAAATCATTTTCACGTTATTTCTCATTAAGGCAAAAAGAGAAAAACCCGTAGCAGAAGACGATAATAAGGCAATCTATGCACAAAGCTAATAATTTTTGCCATCATACGTATTTCATAGATACGTGAGTTGTAATGAAAATCAGACTGCAGATAATACGAGTTTTTTATAATAACACAAACTGTTACGTGTTTAATTTATATGGAAAAATTAGTATCTATAATCTAGGAATTTCTTTTGTGTTTTATCATGTAAATATTCAGATAATTATTTAAATTAATATCTATTAGTGAATTGATATTCATTAATCATTCGCGCATAAGATATGTATGAAATGAATTGAACATTATATGTAGAATGATGCCGCATGATTTTAAAGCATTTTATCGCGAAAGAAATGAAATGTCACAAGAGGGCTGGAAAGCGGTTCTGTGTTTTTTTTACACGGAATCTCAGTCTTTATCGTACGTGTCATTTGCACACATCAATATAAAAATTAAAAAAGCTCTCTTTTATCAGGCTCGTTAGTTATTAATATATGTAAACTACATCTGAAGAAAAGAAAACGAGAAAAATCGTAGCACATCTCACGATAAGACATACGCAGAGAGTCATGTATCTATGAAACAGATTTAAGGATTCGCACGTTTCCGTTATAGCAACTGCAAAATGTACGCATTTTTAGAATACGATATCACTATACTTTGTCCGCGTCGATGGGAGAAATTTTTGAATCATTTATTGACTGTTCGCATTCGACAAGCGTATATCAAGAACGCCGGAGAGTAATCTGAAAAAATTTACGATTTTTCATGGCTACAAAGTTTATATTTTCAAAGCTAGGATCATAATTGATCTCTTGGATGAGAAAGAAAGAAAGGGCGATGTATAAGAAGATCATATATTGTATAAGGAGAACTCGATGAAGGGATTCATAGATTTTATATAATTTATAATAGAGGTACATTATAAAATTAAAATATCTTTGAAACTTAAATTATAATTTGAATATTCATAATTTTGAATATATAATCTCTTGAAATTTGATTCCCAGATTTTTTAATTAAATTTGGAGAATTTTGTATCTTTGAGCTTTTGAAAAATCAAAATCTTGATTTCTCAACTATAATTTTGACTCTCAACTCTTTAAATGGCTGAGTTGTTCAAAATATAATCGTTATATCTTCCATTGTAACTTTGATCAAAATTCTTAAACTCGCGAATCTTTTAATCAATAATTGTTATCAGCATATCCATTTTAAGTTGTGAATTAACATGATCCTATAAATTGTAGGAAAGGCAGACTTACCTTTTGTTGAGTGCCAAAAGAATCCCGTAAAACACGAGATACAATAAATTAGAAAATTCAACAGAAAACTAATTCTAAAATTGATTACTTCCGGTGTCCTTAATATCGATGGTGAATTAAATTGTGTGAGATCGAATGGAAAATCGCACTTTTGTTCGAAAGAAATATTTCTAGGCAACGATTGAAATATTTAGAACGAATCAAAAGCGCAGCGAGGAGGGTTAATGGCGTCTCGAGTCGCTTATATTATATGTTTTATCCTGCGACAGACCCGCCCCCCCCCCTCCTCCCTCGATCTGTCGCATTAACCTGAGTCATGAATCAAAGTTTAAGCAGAGTATTGTACAAAAAAATCCACTTTCCGGTGTCTGTCGTGTGTATGAGCTTGTATCTTCGGCTGGTCATCTTGTCGATGAAGCTTCTTGTCTCTGTCTCGCTGTGATTGGGATTCCAGCGTATTGACAGTATCGATATTCTTATAATGTCCCAAGGGATGGTGTCGAGTACCTACAGTAATTTTTAATCGCTTTTACAAGCTCTGCGTTACTCGTTATCGGTTATTTTTACAATTCCTCGATCGATCACATTTTAAAAGCATGCTTCCTCAGCAAAATTATCAGTCGAAATATACACATATTTAGCATACGTAATATATATTATTTAAATCTCAAAAGTCAAATACGATTTCCATTCTTGAATACAAAAACGTGTCAAAAAGACGCGCGAAAAATAAATACATATACTTATATACACGTGTTATTTCTATATACAAAAATACAAATATATGTAAACAGAGAGAAAGAGAGATCAATATATTTTATAAAACTTTTAATTTTAGAAAGAGAAAATTATATAAAAGAAATATCATTTACCTGGCCATCGGGAGCGTCAGGACTGTCCAAATTTAGATAATCCAAGGTCGTAGTGTTATACGCCAACAATACGCTATAGAGGGGAAAACATTTGAGTCTAGTGGTAGGGAAGCCGTCGTCCGATGACACGAGACTGTTAGGGCCGTCGCCCAATTTGGTGACCTGGACCTCCGACTCCTGGTGGTATTTTATCTGTAATATCGTTCGCGCGCGTGAAACGCATGCGTTCGACTTGTCATCGCGTTTCCATGTCGAAATACGATCTATCTTTCTATCACCTCTTTGGTATCCGTGTCCGTGCTGAGACAGGCGTGGAGAACTTTCGATCGCGGATTCCTGGTGCTCCTCTGCGCCTCGAAGAAACTCTTGGGCTCGGTTAATATCAGAATGCCACGCCAGCTCAGATTGGACTCTAGCCAAGCTGTGCTAGAAATCACGCCTATCTGAAAAAAAAAAAAAAAGGTGACGTTTCATAATGGTCGGTAACGGATTTATGTTCCCGAAAATCGCCATAGGAATCGAGAATCGTAAACCGAATGCACCATCGGCCTAATTAACGTTGTCTCAAATAACGAGAAAATAAATTCGAAAGGAGAGAGATACCGAAACTCATAGAATTATCTAGTTCACCTATTTTTAACTCGTTGCGTGCCGATGATAATTTGCGTGTTTCGCTAATATTACAGTATCGTGGATGATAAAGAACTGTTAGTGCGATATATTACAGTTATCTAATATAGGTATCTAAGACTATTAAAGCACCGACGTATCTAAATTTAAGATTCAAATTTAAGAAATTGCTAAATGAAATTTACAATAAGATTTTCATTGCGATAAAACTCAACACCAAATTTTTCCAGAGATATACTCCACATTTACAAGAGCTTTACAAATTCACCATGAAGCAATAGCAATTAGAAAATCGTAATCTCTTATATTTTCATGATGCTTCTGTATATGATAGAAAAATGTAGAAACTTTTAATTTCAATTTTAAGAATTTATATTTTCCTAGAAAAAGCTTCTTTATTATAACTTTTTCATATTTAACAGTTAAAATATTATACTGTTATATATACATACATATATGTATACATATATATATATAATTAAAATTTTGAAAAGATAAAAAAAACACTCAAATGTTTTTTCTATAAACGCTGAAAAATTCCGGTATTATATTCCACCTAAATTCTTAGGTGGAGGGGGGGGGGGGTGGAGAGGGGAACCTAATTCATACATAATTATATATAATTCATATAAAACAATTTTTTATAATTTAAAAATTGTCGACATCTTAACTTTTCAATCGATGAAACGTTCTCTCTAATCATCTCTGAATTAATAAAACATTCTGTTGGCAATTAAGAATTTTAAAAGACTCTATGTTCGATACATACAAGCCATTCTTCACCGTCCATGAACCGCGAGTGCCGTAAACAAAAAGAGATTACATCGTCACATTGAAAAGATGAGGGGGCTTCCAAATGGTAACATTAATGAAACATTAATCATGCTCGGGATTAAAATGAACAATTTCTCACCCTGCTGATGTATTCCGCATAGATACCATCGCGCTTGCCCTGTGATAAACTGACTATATACTTCTCCTCCAACGTCTGGTTGATGTTCAACGGGTCCTGATTAGACGTAGGTTTCAGATGCACCTGTCGTATATATGCGACCAATTGCGGATTGTCCATCGAAACGCTATCGAGCACGTAATCCCTGGTCATGTTCGCATCAAACGCCTGTCTCCTGTAACGAAATATCCGCTTTAAACAACATCAGTGATGTTCAATCTTATTTTAATCTGGAATTCAATCATTTAATCCTCTTATATAAGAAGAAAGAAAACGAAAGTTAATCATTTCCATATGGATTCGCACCGAAATCCGATTGTTTTTACGATAAATTGCGTATCGCGCATACGCTTTTTCAACATAAAACAATGCAATTTTATTGTGCAAAATATACATAAGTTTTAAGATCGTTTAAGGGGAAAGATTTTAGTAACGAAATTTCGAGAAGACAGAGGGAGATAAAAGAGCGATTAATGTCAAAATTTTTATAAAATCTAAAATGGAATTTCATATTTTTGTGTATCAAGCGACGCGGTAACGTTGCTACGCAAAGTATATAAAATCTTTTTCTTTTCGATAACGATACGTGATATTTTTGTCCGACACTATGGGAAGTGAGAACAAATTTTATCAAAACTTAAAGATAAGAGATTTCTGATATTATCACCGGAAATAAAAGAAAAAATTCTCAAACTTTTTTAAAGAGACGCCGCTAAATGTATAATGCAACTTACCTCAGAGCTGCCGCTTCGCTCCAGACTAGAAGCACGGCCATGGCGGTGCAAAAGGCGGTGAGGAAGACCAAGCAGGGGGCCACTCTCATCCACCAAGCCCTTTTATAACTGGCAAACGATGTGCCGACCAGGCTAGGCCCTATAAACGGTGGCAGAGTTCCGTTTGACGAAGGTAACCCTGCGGGAGCCATTCTGCGGGAATAGAAGGAACGTGTAAACACACGTTGCACGCAAATCACGGAAATGAGACACCCGGTGAGTTGCAATCTGACAACTTTGTGATGTGTCACGTATTTTATTCTATTCTCGAAGCTTTCAACCCCAGGACCTTTGCAACAGCAGATAAATATAAAGATTGATTATGATCTTTTAACGGTATTAGACTTTGAATATAGATGACCATAAAATCGTTTTTCGGATAATCTAAATCAATTTAAAGAAGTTGAAGGATAGTTGAAAACTGAGAGAACTGTAGTGAAGAAAATCAATGAGAATTAACAGATATTACCGAAATAGGAGATATTACTCTTAATTCAACAATAAGTAATTTAATTAGTGACTAATAAAATCTTGCGTTGCAATTAACAACGATTATTAATTTACAACGACGAGTATTGTTCGAGAAAATGGTTCACAATTAATATTAATCGAAATAAATTTCATATGAAGTTCCAAAATTCAAAATTGTGGCAAAAATAAAAAATAGCTTTTTATTTAGAAATAAAAAACTATATGTAACTTTCTTCTTTTCACTAACAATAAGAAAGAATCGGACGTGATATTCACGATCTATAGAAACTGATGTATGGATGTTCTGAGACACCCTATACACGCGCAGCAAGGCATGCAGGTATATAAGTGTGAGTCACCCTGCACTTTCTAACCATCATTTTTTCAGTCACGTTCAAGTGAATGCACACCTAAGGATTCGAGACAAAGGAAGACCCTCACGGATCAGATTATCACTCATTTCTTATCTATCACGAATCGTAATTTTGTCGAATAAAAAATTCATTTTTGCGATTAATTAATTTTGTTTTATGCAACATATTTGTCAATGTTACATTATATGTTCAAGTTTGTGTGTGGTAAGAAATATAAAAAGCAATAATAAGTTTTTTTGTTCTTTATTTTCATTTTATTATAAAGAGCTGTTATTAATATTTATTTAAAAACATATCCTATTTATTTTTATCAGAATTTAATAAATTGAAAATATTATATTAACTTTTATAATATTAAATCATAAAATACGTTAATTATAAAAAAAAAAAAAACCGTTCTGATTCAGAAAATAGAAATGTGCAGCTGTGGGAACTGCTAATTTTAATAAACTTTGCAAAAAATAGTTTTGCATCATATGTTTACATTACAGATACTTTGTAAATTTTGTTTATTTAAAAAATCTAGACTTTTTATAAAATGCTGTTCTATTTTTAACTTGACGTTTTAATAAAAAGAGAGAGAGAGAGAGAGATAGAGAGATCAGACTTTTTATAAAATTCTTGAATTTACAAAAAGCCAGTAACACATGTACGAGACGAGTTTGCTTGCGTTACATCGTACGGAACAATGTTTGCTCCGTTATTTGTCTCACACTATTAAAGCAAGGTGTGCCATGTTAGTGGCACACAAAGTTCGCATGACTTCGTGCATCGCACGGTTCGTCTAACTAATTTACTACAAACCTTTAGCGGAGGCAAAGCAAAGCACAGATATTCGCCATAAAATATTATTTGTTTATCTAAATTGAGACAAATCTTTTCTACGCAATATCCCGCGGTAAAAAAAATTCATTCTTTGTAAATTCATTCTTACATATTCTTTTTTTTTCTCTCAATTAGTTTTCATAAATTGTCTAAAACAAAGAGGGCACGTAATAGCCACAAAACTTCCTGTATATTTAATTTAAATTTAAATTAAGCTTAAAAGAATTTTTTAATAATATATGTATTTCAGACTTTTAAGTGTGATGTATCTCTAATATCGAAAATAAAAAAAATAAAAAAGTTGCAAAAAGTACGGCGATGAATCGAATCGTCATTAACGCAAAATCGGTTCGCGATCTGTCAAAGGATCCACGAATGAACGTCTCTTGCGTACGTCGCGGCATGATTATATGACACAATTTAGCTGCTCGCGAATATATCCATAGCGAATACGTCCGTCGCTACATTTACTCACTTTGCTTTCACCGGTTTCACGATGATTCTCGTGTCCTTCCTTATCCGTGAAATCGAAAAGATCGGCGAGACGCACGCTTATATTAGCGAGAACCATTTATGTCTCTCGTCCGTTTCTGCTCACTCACGTACGAGCGTTCGTCGCGTCACATCCCCGAGTACGACGTTCGAACCGATACGATTTCGCGATCGGGTCCAGATTGCACTTTACGATACGCGCGTCGTCGCACTTTTCGATGATCGGACACACGTGCGAGATTATGTATACATATCCCGCGTCAAAATTGCGAACGTATCGTGGCGAGCATCGCGCCGCGGTCACAATATTTGCCAAACGTCTTTGGCTGAACGCTGTGTCACGTGGCTCGACCTTCCCGGCGTGTTTTCGTCGTGTTGTGTTGTATGTCATAGATTATAGATCGTTTCCCCGCTCGTGCCCGTTCCGCTTTCCCCGACGTTGCAATGTAAAAATCTCTCTCGACAAGCGTCGGCGGGAGAATGATAAATCGAAACCGAGAAGCTCACTTCGCCCACTCTCCCCCTTCCCGTTCCTTTGTTTCTCGTACCGTTTGTTGCAGATTTATCGTGTTACAAATTGAATATATCCACAATGCAATCTCGATCAAATAATTTCGAAGTGTCTTTTTTTCTTTTTTTTCTTTTTAATACAGTTGACAGAGAAAGAAATACAAGTTTTTATAGATTATTTTTCCGAGATACCTTCGGATAAATTTCTCTCACATCTTCGAAACAATCAATTTTCCATTCCAAGCGTACGATTCTAGATTTTCAAAATATAATTCGATATGTATAGAAAGTTTTTAGATAATTTATTTTATAATGTAGCTTAATCTTTAGCAATTTTCCAAATGAATTCAATTACATAATCATGAAATACTTAAGATGTAGTTAAATATCCTTTGATTGCTTCACTTGTATCTCTTATAAAAATTGAAGCTCTTTAAAAATCTTGAAAATATATTGATTAGCCTAATTGGTTCTTGAGTCTTCTTGGATACAGAATCAAATATTTCAACCATTCACTACACTCTCTTCTTTCTTTCGCTCTCCTTTTCCGCATACGTTTTTTTATCATACGACTGTCCCTTCAGAGGATTCGACTCGTGTTTCTCGATGCAGCTGGATTTTTATAGAACCGAGCTCTTGAAGTACTATTCACTGTCGTCCCCTTTCTAAATTTCTCTCTTATCCCTCTGTGTATTTATTACAACCCCGCCTCAAAGATCATCCACGCGTTTCTTAGCACGACTGACAATGTGATTCTTCGCGGGATTGACATTCCTCGAAGTTCCTTTTCTATCACACCTCTGTGGGAAATCGTTCGCAAGAGCAAAAAAAAAAAAAAAAAAAAATCGCTGCTACCCGGATCGATTCAATCGGAATCTCACGTAAATTTCTTTCGCTTTCTAATCCTTTTCTTTTCCCCGCCGTTCCTCCTCTCGCAGGAATGCACTCGCGACTTCCCCCGCGGGAATTCCCCGACAAATTCCCGACGGATAAACGAGGAGAGAAAGAGAAGATAACGACTGAGAGATCGTTTCGGCTCGCTCACTGGCGGGACGATTCGCTTCCTCTGATACTCGGTCGCCGACTTTCCTCGTTGTCGACCGACATCGAATCACATATATCGATTCGAGCGGGACGACAACGACCGTACACGCGACGGCCGAGAACAAAGACGGCGACGTCGAGACCGCGGCGCGATGCGACGCGACACAAACGAGGGTGCCGGGACGTTTGTGGGGCGGCTGCGTCGTGCTGAGGAAACGCGTGTCGTGTATTATGGTCGAATGTGTCGCATTGCAGAGAAAGAGAACGGCGGCGGCACATACGGATGATGCCCGTGGCCAGCCGTCGTCGCCGCCGCCGCCGCCGCCACCGCGTCGTCTGCATCTGTCGCCGTCCGTCCTCGTCGCACTCGCGTAGTCCCCGATCGACTCGGATCTCTCCGACCCTCGCGTTTCTTCCACGGAACGTCTGTTCTGTCAGTGTCGATAGGCACGCGGGGGCCTCCTGCGCGACAGACGGCGAGCGAAGAGGATCGCGTACGACGATATAGAAAGAAAGAGATTCCCCCACACTTCGCCTACTTTTCAATATATCAGTGATGAAATTGAAAAAAAAAAAAAAAAATCCACCCACGTGTGCGGATTGAAACGATTGTGTGAACTCGAAGATCGCATTGGAAACGATAATTGATAATTTTGTTGTATAAACGTGCGTTTTGCATCGCTAGCTTGGTATAGAAAATATTGACGAATATGATAGCTTGGCTTTTATATGTCTTCCGTATTTTATATCTTTTTTGAATTCGATTGCACTATGTATATTTGATACACACGAGTTGGCACAACAATGCGTATGTACCTACACGTAATATCGCATATAAGAAATCGATCGTAAATCCAATCGTTGTGTAACATAATTTTTCTAGTCGAGATATTTATATAAACTGTTTACCAATCTATGTATTTAAATATCTGGGTAAATTTGTATACAATAGTTTTTCGAATCTACCTGCGCGTATATAGATGCATTCAATCCAATTGACATATAGCAAACATGTTTATATATATATATGTATAGTTGGCAGATTTTCTAGTAGATACAATATGACGTAAACTAGAAATTATTGTGTGTATATAAATAAATGTGAAAAATAGGGGAATAAGTTTATTTAACTTCTAACACACTATCTGTTCTCTTCTATTTAACACAATCACTCGCGTACAGTTGTACGCGTATATTTGGAATGGTAAAGATAACTTTGTAGAGAGTAGAGTTTTCTATAGAGATAAGCACAATGGTTTCTAGATAAGTGGGATAAAAAAAAAGTAAAGACAAAGGATGTTTTTACTTAAAATTGCACGGATTTCATTAATTTTTGAATAGTTATAATCAATTATATATATATATTTTTTTTCCCTAGAAAAAATTTTTATACGATTAGATATACTTTATATGTTAAACAGTTTATAATAAATCAAGAAGCATTTTTCAAGACAATTTATAATAATTTAAGATAATTTAAAATATTCTTTATTCATACTTGAAATTAATTAAGGAAATTGAAATTTTACTATCTATATCGCGTGCATATAATACATCTCATTAATATCTATATCGCTATAAAGATTTTTTCATGCAAATAATATAATTTCAATCACTTTTATATATATTACTCTCTCATTAGATAACAAAAATACTTTAAAATAATTATCACATTCTTTAAGTCTGTACTGATGAATGATGAAAAAGTGCGAGAACTTTTATAGACTATTAATAACATTGTAGAGAGACAAAAAGAAAAAGTTATATGTTGAAAATAATTATTATACTTTTGAAGTCTGTACTTTATCTATGGATCAAGAGAAAGCGCGCGATAGCTTTTACATAGACTTATAGACCACTTATAACATTATAGTGATATTATTATCTATGGATTTTGATGAAATAAATTATATCTCATCATTATTATATTCTCTAAAATTTGTATTGTGTCAATATAATTTATGTTTTCGAATTATTAGCAAGTGATTGGAAATATTTATTAAAGAAAACATATATTTCTAACAAAGCGGAAAACTCTCTTTTTCTCTTTCAAAATAATTTTGATTTACCAATCAAAATTCCATTCGTATCGAATGGATGAAAATGAATCGACTTATCCTCGCGGTATTGTTGAAGAAATAGGATTTCTGTATTAGACGTACGTAATCACGTCTCACTAATGTAAACTTGGGTATCGCACCAGCACGGACAGTCTGTTTCACTCCCTATATTATAGAACAGGAGGTGTCCATCAGCTAACGAGAAAGATTATGCGAACAAATTCTTCTTGATCATTGAAACTAAAAGAACATGATTCTTCTCTCACCCCGTTCCTCTCACTTCCATTATTCGCCAGGATACTTAGATCCCCTTATATTTTTATTATTAGTAGAGATTTATAGATAGAAGTTGGGTAACTAGATCTTTTAGTTTCGTGCCCGAATGCAGGCCGCTCTTTCCGCGTACCTGAACCCGCGGCGACCTATCCTTTCGCGCTTCAGTCAGGAGATTGGAGCATCGTCCACAAACAGGTTTCCCTTCTGGAGTGATGTTTGTCCTGCTCGCGCAATTCGTCGCTTTAGTGTCCCCGAGACGAACGAGCAGAGATCCACTCGATGACTCGACCCACTGACGAACGAGTCACACACTGCCAGCAATGTTTATGACACTGTGCGGATGATGACACGCGAGAGTACCCACCGAAAGGAAGTTCTCTCTCTCTCTCTCTCTCTCTCTCTCTCTCTCTCTCTCTCTCTCTCTCTCTCTCTCTCTCTCGTTCCTTTTGTCTCCGTTTCTCCTGCTCTTTTCCTTTTCTCGCCTCCCACGCTGGTCTTGCAAAGAGTTATCACGGAACCCGAACCAGATACAGATAGAGAGAAAGAGAGAGGAGGACCGTCGCGATTCACACTCGCGCGTTCACCACTGATCGCAGGATGACACCTGAACGGCCAACTGCAGAAGAGGAAGTGCAGGCAACGTACTACCGCTGTGCCCTGACTCGTGGCGAGTAGTCTGCCTCGACTGCCCTCCAGCACCTGGAACCTAGCGCCTGACGCTGGTTCGTTCGCCGAGTACAATGCCTCCTATATCGGGTGTCCTTCTTTAAAACACCGCCTACCTCCGTCCTCAACTATCCCCTTCAAAACCGACGCGCGAGGCCGCCTCTCTCTTTTTCTTTCTTTCTTTCTTTCTCTTTCTCGCTTTTACGAGGACATTTTCCGCTCTCCTAGCCAGGTAGTAGCCAGTGACTCTCATCCTGCTCGGGTAATCGATGCAGATCGGTTCCAGGACTGATTGTGAGTATAATAATTAGCGGAGTTTATCGGGAACTCGACGAGATTGTTTGAAATTTCTGTGTGATTTTTGCGATCTGTAAGATATTAATAATTTCTAATTTTTGTTTTCGAGTGAATTGTTCGAATAGAATTGTTATTTAACAAACATAATCAGAAAAGAAAAAGTGTGATAATATTTGAAGATGTATAGGTACATATCTTTCTCTCTATTAATTTTTATGCTTCTTTCGATTTCTGTCTCATAATATGATATCACATAAAAAAAAAAAAAAAAAAAAAAAAAAAAACGAATAATATACTGACATGAATTGAATTATGGCATGTCATTTTTCAGAAGATGTATATGAGAGCAAATCAACTTTCTCAGAGAATACATCGCGATATTATTTTTCGTAAGAATCTAGATAGATAGAAAGATTGTATGATTCATCAGGCAGAATTGTGCAAACATGCAGAAGAAATATGAAATTAATAATATACAAAAGACGTATATATTCAGAGGATTCATACGAGAGCAAATCAATTTTCTCAGAGAGTACATCGCGACATTATTTTTTATAAGAATTTAGATGAGAAGATTATTATATAATTCATATCTGGTAGAATTATACACATATGCAGAAGGAATTTGAAATTAAATTTCTATCATGCTCCAAGATACTTAATGCTTCCCAACGTAAATATATATATATATATATATGCAAACGCACGATCTATCATCTTAAAGTTAAAAATATATAATGCAATTTGTAAATAATAACACTGTGCTCTCTCTCTCTCTCTCTCTCTCTCTTTCTCTTTCTCTCTCTACTTGAACACGATTTAAATATCATTAGTTATGATTTAATTTCTAATTTGCCGCTTGTATTATCTCGATGCTTCTTGAAATTATATCTTGAAATATAAAAGTATAAAGTTACAGGAATCTTCTATGAAGTAATAACACGAGAAAACTCTTGTGCATAAACATACGAAAGGCATGGTTTTGCGCGTTCAATAAAATATTAAATTATAAAGTTCTTAAATTATTACTGATACCAAGAAATGCATTTGGAAATTTATATCTGGGAAAGTGTGAAAGGTTAGAGAAATTGTTACATTAAAAAGAAAGCGATTGCGCAATATTTCGAACGCGAAAAGATTAATACATAATAGTATAAAAAGTCTCGTTAACTCGAAAGCCGGACATTGTAGTTCAGTCAGCCGGCTGCATGTTATTGATCCTGCAAGTTGCCGCCCTTTGCATAGCGAAACATCGTTGTTAAAGTCGACAAAGGCGGATGTGGCGTCCGCGGCGTTCTTTGATCGATGCAGAATGAATTAATTTTAGACCAAAGAAGCTCGCGGATCTCAGTTGCATTCGTGCACATCGTATCGCAAATGGATATAATGGATTCAGCAATTTCAGACTTTGCTTTAGAGATAAGAAATTGTGTAACATTTAATATGTTGTATCTATTAAAAATATTATATTCAGTAAATATAATCAATTACAGTGTACATTATATATCTGTATGTGCTATATGCTACTACATTCAATTGAAATTTGCGATTCTCATCAATATTGGAAAATTTAATCGATTAAAATTAGATCGATGAATATTGGTGCTTTATTCGTGTCCCATTTTTCGTGGCGGTCTCTCTATTGTAATGATAAATACTAAATGCGACCTACCTTGGCGATGGGCTTGCATTTGGCGTATCGAATTTTCACGAGAGCGGCCACGAAGCTAGACGCTTATGGATCACGCTCATAATTCAAAAGGCCAGCAACGGCACAGGTTGGCGGGAATAGGAAGGCGGCATTTTTTATTTAGGAATTCAATGAGGCGTAACGAGATCGTCCTCCCGCGAGAGGCAGAAAGAAAAACCGAGCGAACGACGCCGAGGGGCAAAACGAATGGAAGCGGTAACGGATAGCAGAAAAAAAAAAAAGGAGTAGAACGTCAGCGATATACGAAGTCACTTCTCCACGGTAACGTGCGTACGGTTTTGACAGAATAATTTGAGAAAATTCGCGAGAAAGGACATAGCTTGAAAGAGTCGTGCACCTGCCCCTTTTTCGAGTCTGCATTATATTTTATTACGAAGAAAACGACCGATACGCTCGCGCGCACGGCTATGAATACCGAGTAAAAAAAGCAAAAAATACTCTGAAAATAAAATAAATTTTTTCGCCTAGTGGACTAATTAGCCTAGTGGCGCAATTAAAATGCTTTTTATGTTATCAGTGACTCTGGATATTACATATTTTTTTTTTTTTATCCAACAGATTTTATATACAGGAGGGTGTTCCATCGAAAGCGGCCACCCCCTTTTATCTTTTAAGCTAAAAGAGATAGACCATAACAAAAATGTATCAAATTAAACGGTTCAATTTGAATTCTATTTTAAGCATAGTAGTTGCCTATAAAAACTGTAATCCGTATTAACGAACGGAGAGGTATGCATAAGTTTTTTATAACAATGTGGATATCTCGACACAATAAAAATTGTAGCGTCGTTTGAAATGAATACAACCATATAATATGGTTTATGTTAATATTTTATATATTATATATTTTATTGGCTTAAAATATTGCGGGCGACGTCTACCTTTTCATTTTTGATCCTACAATATGGCCAACTTCTGGGCTCGAGCGTTAAAAATTGACGCATATGTCATATTGTCATTTGATCATAATACTCGAGTCAGAAGTCAGAAACCATATCATAAGGGCCGAAAATGAAAAGGTAGACGTCTCCCGCGATATTTTCACAAGCCAAACTCCGTATAGTAAAATATTTACATTAAATCATATATCGTTATATTCGTTTCAAACAGCGCTACAAGTATCCACATTTTTATAAAAAAGTTGTACATATCTCTTTGTCTGTTTTATATATATAGTATTCTAGTTTGAAACAAATTATTAAAATTCTAATAGAAAAAAAACTTATAAAAAAGAAATTTAATTTCAACCGACGATGAGTTCTAAACTAAAAGATGTTATTTTTTTATTTCTTAAAAATACTGATTTTTTGGAAAAAAATTGAATTTTATATTAAAAATTTAATTTAATTCTACAATGCACGATACACATAAAGAAAATTGAAATAACTGTAAAAGACATAAAATACATTTATTGTACGATGCCAGTTGGAAAAATAACATCTTTATTATTCTTCTTCTCGACATTCTAATTAATTTTATACTCGTTAAAATTCCTCGATATACAGAAATCTGCGAATGCAATACGGAACGTAAATTCGTCGCATAAAAATTTATAACGTGAGATGCTTTCGCAAATATTAATATTTCATCCATTGATATGGACGCACATTAATCAATCTTAATAGGCGGGACAACATTCGTGATTTTAAAAGCAGATAATCCGATTCGACAATAATTGATCTAAGCGGTCCGGCTATTCACCGATTTATTCGTTGTTATCATTTTCTTTAGACATGACAATTATAGAAAAAATTAATAGGATTAATATTTCAAATTGTTCTCTGAAGTAAAAGACCATAAGTTAAAAGGATCGATTATAAAATGCAAACTTTACATTATCCGATATTGTTTCATGTTGTGAGTGACACACACTAGAGGCAGATGGCATAAATTTAGTGACATTGAGAAAACAGCCCCGACAGCCACCATTCGCCTCGAGTCCAGCTGCATCTCGACTCGGATGGCTTGGAATAATATTCTGGTGCATACGTGAAAGCAAATGGAATTTTTTTTTTATAACAATCTTTCTCTAGTAGATTTAATATTGTCGAGAAAGATTATTTAAAAATATTGGAAAAGGAATATCTATCTTATATCTCTTATTCCCTGTATGCTACCTTATAATATTCTTACTTTCCTCTCTTTTGTCGCTCAATATAAAAAAAAAAAAAAATAATAAGTTGCAGTGCATATATCCAGCATATTGATATTCGATTTTTTGTTTCTTATCTATGAAATTCTTATATTTACATTCTTGACGTGATTGGTAAACAAGATGTACAAAGTGCTGCCTATTTTAAATATTTATCTTGTTCCTTTCTGTCTCTCACATTTCCCTGTGTATCATGCATACTTTCATAATTCATTTCGTAAATATTGCACAAATTATACGAAGCGCCAGCTATTTAATTTATATTTTACATTTCTCTCGCTTATATCGTACTTTCATACATCAACTTCTTCAAAGATCGCAGAAATTATACAGAGAGTCTGCTATTATCAATATTTGCCTTACATCTTATATTCCTCGCTCTTTTTACATCATATCTTCTTTATGGAACGGATTATTCGAAGCTTTATTTTACACATTTCACTCTTCATTTTGATTATTATATTTTCGTATAATGTCCGATTCTCAAGAACGCAGATTAAAATGCCAACCATTCTATATTTGTGTCCCCTGTTTTATTCCCCGTTCCCCCTCTTACGTCGTATCCGTATCCCCGATACTTATGCACATGGCACGCGAAACATCCGTTCAGGCGCAGACGCGCCGACACGAAGCGGCCGTTCCGCGATCAGTAGCACACGGCTGTACTGAAACCGGCAGCTGAGGAGCACTCGCGCACCAACCGCGACCGCGAGAGCTTTGATCTCTCGTCGATCCGCTCCGGAACGCTCGAACGCGCGCGCGGCCGGCCGATCACATTTCTCCAAGTTTTCCTCGAGTGCTCCGAATGTAATGAGTATGCCTTAAAGGTTTCGTCGAGAGCTGTTTCGAAACTGAAACCGCTCGATAAAATTCGATTACATTAACGATACATCGATGGAAAAATGTTCATATAATGCACATTTGGTGTCGTAATTGTTGATTGATTACAATGATACATGAGACACGGTCAAAGTTCGTGAAAAAATTGCTCGATGCTGGAGGAAACGTTAGTATTTCATTGAGAATGTCGATGTTCGTGCGATGTAAATAAAAATGCTCGATAGAGAATTGCTTGATGTGTTGTAAAAAATATTAATAATCTGTCGATAATATTAATTAGTATTTTTATTGCGGTATTATTTTTATTTTATCATCGCGATGCTGTTATTTTTTACATTTGCCCAATTGCTTTAACTTTAAAATACGTTGTGAATGCATATTTTTTAAATATATGTCATTTTTCTTTTTTAATTAAAGACAGAGAGAGAGAGAGAGAGAGAGAGAGAGAGAGAGAGAGAGAGCAATAGAATTTCTGAATACTATATCTGACTGGATAAAGTTTAATTACACAAGTTGCATGCTGATTATATACATACTTAGTTTTTTTATTAATAATTCTATAAAATATTTCGATATATATTGTACATACGTATATATGCGAAATATTTTACAGAATTATTAATAAAAAAACTAATTATAGAAACAATTATTAATAAAAGAACTAATAATTGTTCTCCATTAGTAATAGATTTTTTGATAAATTATTTATAATACTTATTTTTAATGTACATTCGTGTTTCTATACGAAGCACTTAATATCAATACAAATAGATGATTATCAAAGAACAAAATCGCTATTACACGATTATTGTAAAATGCAAAACTTGCAAAATGCAATATTTGTAAAATGTACGCGATTTTATTCATCACACAAAATGTATATCGATAAGACTTATCACAGTTCACTTGAAAGATTAAATTACACAAAATGAGAATTTAATCTCGCGATGTAGTAAATTTGTTTAAGTAATAATTATTTGGAAGCAATTATGTGTATATTGTAAGATTTCTCAAAATTAATTTATATTTCTTGTTTAAAAATCATTCTCGTTGATGTAATACACATATGTCACTCTTTTAATAATATCTGTGAAGTAAAATTTATTTCTATCCTCAAAGCTCTGTATAGTTACACGACTATTAATGCTGCGTCAGAATTTCTTCTATCGGGAAAAGATCAAAATAATCGAGACAATTCGTGGCAGCAGAGAAAAACGATACGAGTAATGGGGCAATTGTATGACAATTTCATTGCGTACGAACTCTTTGACACTATCTCTGACGAACGGACTTTCAAATGCTTGTTTACAACGTAGCAACATGATTCGATTTTGCTTCAATACAGCACATTGTAATTGAGGGGAGCCACTTCGATGTGGAAGTACGCGCTCTCTTGTTTGCAAGTTATAAATGCCTCTTCCTAACTTTGGTCTCGCAGCTTTCGCTGTTTATATGCATAAAGTTACATAAAGGATGAAAGAGCCTGTTCTCCCGTCTTGCAACAATATCTCTTGACTGTGCCATTTATAAAATATCGGTTCTAACTTCAAATAACTTCAAAGACAATAGAGAATTTCGAAACATGTATGTAGAAGCATAAAGATATCTAAAAAATTAGGACATCTTTTAGATACATATATATCTTCGATGCTTGCAAATGCTAATTATAAATCCATCTTGAAGAAAATTTCTTGTTTTTAGAATTATAATTTTTTCTGTCTAAATCAAATAAATCAAACACGTAAAACTCCTATAAAGAGCCAACATGACATATGTGGCGTATTAATTCTACTTGTGTAACATTTTGTAATATATATATTTTATTTGACGATGAGTCACATATTGAAGAGGAGCTTCAAAATGAAACATCCGGCGTTCATCGTATCTTTTAATTTTTTGTAAATATTTACGCATTCTACAGCTGCGTTTAAATTTTAATAGTAATCATCTTTCTTTTTCTATTGCAATATATCGGGAAAAGTATTTCTTTCTTTTACTGTAGATTAAAAGCGCTTTTAATTTAAAATTTAAAAATGTTTCTAAAACTTTGTGAATTTGTAATAATTTAATTTTGCAAATGTATCAAACACCTTATATGTATACCTATGTATAAATATAATATTTAAAATTCATAAAGATGGTGCAATTGAATCAATCGAATCTTGTAAAATATAAAATGATTTTAAAATATTGTCTGACGATCTACATATAACGCAGAGAAATCCTCTATGTAGGAAATATTTCAGAAAATGGCACATTTGATCTCAAATTTGTTCTAATCTTATCCCGAACTTGTTTCATTGAAATACAGTGTTCTCCTAGTGTAATGCACCTTGTAATTAAATTCGATAGCTGCTATTCTTGTTCACGTCGTCAAGACAAGTTTGTCAAATCCACATGAACGTGAAATCGGATTTGCATCGGTTGGCGTAGGTAACTGCGAAACTTTATTAAGGCATTTATGTTCGGTCTAGTGACATTGAATAAGTAAATTTTCCGCTCTACGAACTTTTCTTCATTCTGTTTGTTATATTTACACGGTAAAATGCACGTAATGCGCGTTTTTATACGCGGTACTTTTTTTACAAAGCTTGCCTCTCTACCTTTGAGGATTCCTATACGCGGACGAATAGGTCGGAATTCCTCCGTACAGAATTCAAAGATTATACATTTTTTTTTCCTATAAGCATATTTTATCCAATTTTTAATATAATTGAAATCTGCCGCAAGTACCTACGATACGCCATCATTCATCAAAATATACATATTCAAATAATAAAAAAAATATATTGAATCTAAGACAAAAATTTTGAACAATTTTTATCGCTTGTTACAAGCAATAATATATGATTATTAAAATTAAACAAGTATGGGAAAATTTTACAAAATAGAAGAACTGACATTTCAAAATTAATAAATTATTCATAATTAGTGATAATAATTCGAGAGCTTTTGATATAATATAACATTAAATAATATTGTCGTAAGAATTATATTTTTTTATAAACTCCTGTTTATCTTTTCTCTCCTATTGCTTCTCTCTCTTTCTCTCCTTTCGCTGAAAAATATCTAGTATTTTTTAATATAGTTGCATGTTTTAACAAAACATCGCAGTGCTCTATTCTATGTAATATAAAACAATGCAACATAAAAAATATGCAACAAAGATTTTTAAAATTATTTAGAATGTAGAATGAATAAAGGGAATGATAAATAAATAAAGAGAATAATATATATATATATATATTATTCTCTTTATTTATTTTATATTCTAATGAATAATTTTAAAAGTTTTTGTTGCATATTTTTATGTTGCATTGTTTTATATTACATCATTGTTTTATATTACAGCACTGCAATATTTTCTTAAAACAAGCAACTATATTCTTTTTATTGATAAAACGCGCTGGGAAAGCAAACATGATGGATGAATAGGTGATATACGTCTCGACAAATGTGTATTCCGAACTAACAATGTAAAGAACATCAAGATCGAACGAAAATGTCGAGATGTATACACGAGGAAGATCCATTCGACCTACGTTTATTTGACAACTTTGATATTATCGGTAATAAGAAAATTCTTTCATAGGCCAAGTTTACCTATCTATAATGGAAAACTTCTTTTCGCTCTTCTTTTCATTCGAATGGTCTGGAAAAACTTTTTACTTGGGTGTTCTAAATGCTAATGCGTTTCGTTCTCAAAATAAAAAAATTTCGTTTCACAGCAGCATTTTTAATCACTGCTGTTGCATTCGAACTTAACGATTTTTCGCTAACGATTTTTCGATATCCATCAGGCATTATCGTTACCCCACTTTTTCACAATTTAGACAATTTTTCTCATAATAAAATTACACAGTTTTTACAAATTGCGAAATATGAATGTAATTGGTAACATAAATTTGTAAATAACATTTTATCGCAACTCTCTTGAAATCATCAAAAAGCAATTTAACTATAGTATTTTGTCGCTATCATATCGCATGTTATTATTCATATTCATTATATGGAAATTATATTTATTTAACTTGTACCACACCTACATTTTCTCTCCCCTTCCCTCTCCTTTGTCCCACTTTTCACCCTTCCTCGCTTTTTTGAGAAATAAAAAATAAATGCGACAATATTTTACGATCTCGAAAAATTATCATGATTTCATCGCGGCTCGGTTATCTAGTGATGGGTTATGATAACGAGGTTACTTCACAAGACATAACATACGTGAGTGGCCCTGCACGCGGCAAGTAAAGTGACACGCGCTGACACCCACACGTGGCATCGTACATGACACCCAGAAAAGCGACATGGTGTAGTGACGTGAGACGCATCATGTTTCCCGCATATCCCCAATATCTCTCTGATGATAAATTCAATATCGTCACGCTAAATTTGACATGATGATTGCGAATACTTGTGTATATATTTTTTCCATAAAACCTTGACAGACTTGACTTGTATCTGTCGCAGAATTATTTCACCACTTTCTTAATGTATTTGCATACATATTATAATATTTTCAACAATCCTCTTTATATAAAAAATATCTAGACTTGTCGATTTAAATCGAACAGAGAATCTATGATGCGTGTGTATATTGTGTGTTTAATATACATCTAATTAATACGAATTTAGATTACAATTTTGCATAAAATCATATTTGCTAAAAATTTCATGGTACTAATCATTTGCGTCATTCTTTCTAAAGTTCAATACGGACGTGAAGCTTGAAAATTCCATCAAATATATATGTGATCGATATACAATAGATGTATTCGTATTGATGTATCGTATTGTCCATTATTGACCAATATTATCAATTAAAATAATCATCCGCTTGATCGAATCAAAGGTTAATGAAGCGCGTTTCGACGATAATTAAATTAAGAACGAAGACCCATAATCTCACGTATATTCGACTATAATACGAATACAGCATATGGACGTATGTATGCGCTGTACGGAAACCTCGATTCGAATCTGCATTTCGAGTGGCAGCAATGCATCAGCCATCGTGTTTGCTGCGTCCGCACTGACTAATCAATGCCATTAATTGATGCTGATGCTGCGAGCCTCCGCTTGGCAATAATGTAGATCGCGCATAGAATTCTGCCGATTAACAATGTCATGAGGGAAAGTCCGTTATCTCGTTAACGGAGGGAAACGAGCGATTGTTCCTATTCAATCGAGCACGTTCCAAAATTTATTCATTTAAAAAAAAGCTCTCTCTCTCTCTCTTTCTTTTTATTGTTACTCGATGAGTTCAGTTTTAACGCTTTATAAAACAATCCCCCAAATTGTTGTCGCATATTTTTTTTTTATGTTATGTTTCAATGCTCACACTTTCAATGTAATCCTTTGTATGTAAAAATGTGCATATTTTTCTGTATCTATTTTTAAAATCGACATAAAAAAAAACGAATTATTGTTTGTATCCCAATTTTAATTTAAGAGTCCAAATAGATAAGAAAATCTTCTTTTTTTTTTCAAGTATACTTTTGTATAATAAAATTTTAATTCGGGCTATATCTCGTTGCTTTTATAAAAATAATATATTTCTAAGAAATATATATTAAAAATTAAATATTTATAAAAAAAGTTTACTCAAATTGTACTTCTGTAAAAAACTATTTACTTTCCTACATATTCATTATCAGAACCGGCAAAAGTTTTGGGGTTCCCCAATTCGACGAAACGTCGTATCATTCATCGCATACGATTCAATTGGCACTCATTGAATGTATTCCGTATTCGTTTCATCCGAGATCAATGCACGTGCAACGAAGGGATAATCACGAGGGACATACGTTTATTACAGAGATCAATCGGGCTGTACATGTCGTAAGCAAGACTCGCCACAGCGATGTGTCGCGAGCAAGCCCATCGCATTGCCGTCCGAAGGACCATCAACGATCATCCGCAATTATTCTGCACGTTAGCGCGATTCGTTAATTAAGTCGCTCGAATCAGCTGCGGACCGCTGCTAATTAATGCCATCGCCATCATCCTTCTCGGGGAAAGAGCTTCACGTCATCAACCGACGGATTTAACGAGAAACCATTTGGCGCACGTGACGAGCATTTTTTTTCTCTCTCTCTACCTCTTTCAAGAAAAAAGGATGACACTCGTTCGATAAAGAAGTCGTGCGACAAGGCGTCGCGGCGCCGTGACAATGTGGAAATATGAGACTTTCTACGTCAGCTGTCGGATCCCCGCGTCGTCTTCGTCGTTTTTGTCGATACCCCGCTCGCACCAATGCAGCTTATACCGATTGCCGATGTACAAGTCCGATGTCTATTGAGGAAAAATGGGTGCCAATCAATCGACCCGAAGTCATCCCACCCCCGGAGAAGAAGGTAAAACCGCCTGTCTGCCGTACGCGAAAAAGAACACGCTTGTATTTATTTATTATAAGTCTTGGATGCGTTACATGTGGTAATTGGAAATATTGCGAACTGATTGACTCTCGGTTATATTAGCTTCGAGTTTGATATTTTATAAAGTATTGGAAAGAGAATGATTCCGCACTATCGATCGCATCTTGATTTCCAGCATAATCGATAAGAAACGATTGGCTCACTATTTTTTAATGTATCGTAGTAATTACTGTCACGACTATTTTCTTTTCATATTATACATCGGCAAAATTTTAATGCATCTAATTGAGCTTTTGCTATATAGTAATCACTTTATATAAATATTATATATAATTAATAGGGAGTTTTCTATTTTCAATATTAAAGTTCTAGCAATCTGGAGATGGATGGATGGATATATATCCATCTGAACTAAAATAATTTAGATCAGAAAAATATGTAATAATAATTTGAAAAATAAACCCCAAGTAGTTCTATAAATTATATTTTGCAGAAAAGATTTTATAAAGTTATTACCAAGGCATTTATTTCAATTACTATGATGTTACGAAAATGCAGATATTAGAGCAGAAATTTGTTATATCACTCCGTTCAATATATAATTCGCATAACTTGAATTCTCGCTCGAATAGAATATGACGGATATGCATAACAATCTTGCATAATTTCGTAAGGAGGATCATCTTATTCTATCGTGTTCATATCGCGCTACAGCTGCAGCTTCCGCAATGTCTCGTGATACAACGCGACGTCATGTAGAACTTTTACTTCTATTACAGTTCAATTACAGAATAACAAGTTATTCCGGGGTAATAATAAATTGTTTCCATCGATTATATCGACAATCTTATAAATATCCAATTTAACCGATAAAAATCCACTTCAATTTCATTATAATTGAATTCCTTGGGAAAAGTTTTTTTTCCTCCACGATTTTCTCTTTGTATAATTTTTCTTTCACTTTACGCAGTATATTAAAAATAATTTCAGCATTGCGCAAAAATTGAAATAATTTAAAAATATGTGATTACTTTTATTTTTTTTAATAACAAATTAATTTAATAGCAAATTATGAGAGACGTGTGTCATTTGTATAAAGAACCGATTATTTTTTTCGCTCAAAGAATTAATTATTAAATTTTATTAATGTCCAAAAAAAAGTCTTATCTTACAAATATAAAAAAAAAAATTGAATTAGAATTAGAAAAATAAAATTACTACTTAATAATAAGATAATCAGTCATAATTAATTTTGTCGTTGCAAGAACACGACTTGTACGAGAGTTGAGTTTGAAGAAAATCAAGCTCGAAATTTCCGTGTTATTATTGATGCAGCTCACCTATTACGTAGTTTTGCTATCTCGAATGGATCGAAACTGCAATATAAACCACGTATATGTTTGTATATCTTCCACGCGATCAAATCCTTGCCTCGGGATATTCGCAATTCACATCAATCCTAAATGGAGTTTCAGAGATCTTTGATAAAAAAAAATCGATAAAATATTATATTCGTAAAATGAATAGCTTGATTAATTAAAAGCTACATCTATAAAAAAATAGGAAAAACCGATATCAGCGTAGCTTGAAAAAAAGTTCGCCTCACATTAATTCACGTCAACACTAGAGAGTTAATTTCGATTGGCGTCAAATTCAACGTACGCAAGAATAAACGTCGAAAAGCGTGTAATATTCCACCATCCGTATAGTTGATTTTTATCGCATTTTATCAACGCGGAATTCATGCATTATTCGTCTATCGTCGAATATTATATGTATGTATACATCATTTTGATTAATTAAATAACGTTTCTGTTACAGTGAACTTCGATCATTTTCAAATTTTGCGCGCTATCGGGAAAGGCAGCTTTGGCAAGGTATGTCGTAAGTTAGTAAGTTCGCAGTTGAATTATGACGGAACGATAGGTAAATATTGTTACAAGTCAAGTTACGCGTTCTCGGTAGATTCTTATTTGTGGACTCAACGAGCGCATAGTAGCTGACCTCGCAGATTTTAAATCTTTCATTACGATTTTCGAGAAGTTATCACAACCAATTTTCAAATCAGTTTATTCGATGTTGCTCTTATGTTTATATACGGTTAACATGCAGTTTACGGCATAATTGGGAATTCTCACTAATATATATATATGAATTGAATTATGTCAATTTGTAACACCCGAGTCACTCACCCAAGCGAAAAATTGGATTGAATTTCGCGGAAATAACTTAAACCTTTTTTTACTTCATATTAATAATGTCGCTTTTAAATCGCATTAACTGTACAATCCATTATTAATCTCAATACATGGCATGGTGCAGAAAACGCGTAAATATATTATATGAAGAATGGCACGACATATCGACACAAACGCCGCGTTTCATAACGTAGCATACAAAGCATTTATGTCGCTATAAAATCGTTACTCTCGGTCATAAAAAAGTGTGTTCATCGGCGCTTTAATATTTATGGGCTGCTTTAAAAATTTCAAAACTCGTTTCCTTACTTTTATAGGAGTAGCAAATATGCGATATCCCCATTCTTCTTACAAAAGCACAAAAAAAATAGGGATGAAATTTTTATGAAAGAATGTTAATCATTTACAGCTCGAAGGAATATTTTCAGTTTATATTCCAAATTTTTTTTATGTATGTAAAAATAGATAAAGTAAATATCAATACTTTAGCTTGCGTCAAATTGTTCTGAGAAGTAAATAAAAACATTTTATCCTTTGATATGGCATTCTGTAGAAAAATCAAATATCTTTTTATATCAAATTCTCGCGGATTTGTAAAACCTATACTAAAGCAGTTTTAGCGCGAAAAGAACGATTTTGCACGTAAAACTCAATTTCGATACAATTTCTGCTAACAGGTCTGTATCGTACAAAAACGTGACGCTACCGGCCATATGTACGCTATGAAGTACGTACATAAAAACGAATGCGCAGAACGGGGTGCCCTGAAGAACGTGGCGAGGGAAGTCGAGATCCTATCAAACCTGGAACATCCTTGTCTGGTGAATTTATGGTTCAGCTTCCAAGGTAAATCCTTTTTCAAGATATTTATTAATTACACGAATTAATATTTTATATTTCGCGAGAAACGCATACAATATATGCAGATGCAACCAAAGATCTCGAAAAACAATTAATTTTTGATAATCTTTTTTTTATTCTAGCATTCGCAAAAGTTCTAACATTAGCATTCATTCTGGCTTTAGCAAAACTCTTGCGATGTTAATATATTTTTAAGTATTTATAAAACAGACAGAGTTTTACAGCGCATTTATTTACAAAAAAGATAGTTTATATGGCGCGAAATAGTGTAGCTATATTTTATAATTTCGCTTTCATCTCTCGGATATCGCATCGCAATTGATCGACATGCGCACGTGACGTGCGAGAAATGATCATCATTGCTCTATGTGTTGCACAAGAAAAGAAAAGAGGGAAAGAAACAAGATTACGCGCGTATGTTACATTGTCGTGTTACAGATGAGGAGGATCTCTTCATGGTATCGGATTTATTATTGGGCGGCGATCTGAGATACCATATCCAGCAAGAGATTGTGTTCAGCGAGGAGAACGTCGTGCTGTTCGTGGCTGAAATCGCGTTGGCGCTCGATTATCTGCAGAGTCACAGGATTATCCATCGGGACATCAAACCGGACAATATATTGCTGGATGAAGAGGGTGAGTGCCCACGTTTGTTGATAATCATGTATCGTGATCTCTTGAACTCTTACCTTTCGCGTCCTAGTCACCTACATCGCATAAAGTACTATAGATAAAGGCAATTAATGCTGTCCCGAGAAAATTTAATTCCGCGATTAAGTGCGATTTTCTCGAAGTTTCTCTTCTTGCTACACATTTCGAAAAACATGTGATAAAGAAGTGATCATAATGCTATGTAGGCGACTCGCACGAAAGGTAAGAGTTCAAGAGATCATGATCCATGACTATGAACACACGTGGGTGATGTTTCGAATTTTAACCTTATCTATATATGCATTATGCAATTTAATATAGTCAAATTCCCTCATTTTTGTAAATTTATATCAACCCGAAAAAAAATTTTAATGTATAATCAGATATAATCAAATAAAAAATTAACCATACATGATCTTATATCGTGTTCATACAGAGACAAATTAGATACAGGATCATGTATGGTTAATTTATATATGATTATATCTGACCATATATATTAAAATATTTTCCTAAGAATTTAATTTTTAGGAATTTAATATACAAATTGTTTAAGTGTTTAATATATGAACACTACTTCTGTATGTGAATTTGTATTTATATAATCAGAGATTATATTTTAGAAACTTTTAGAAAATTTTTAATTACTGAAATTAATTATAATTTAATTATAATATCTTAAATCAATATGTTATAAATTCTGACCTCTTATAAATTTTGGCGATAAAAATAATGAAAATGCATATAGGTAAAGTTATTAAGAAGCATTTCCTCGATAAACCAAATATTTTCGCCACTATTTCGACTGATAATCGCATTTATCTGGATCTAATTTTCATTTGCCACAATGCACGAGATGAGAGTTGACTACATATTTAGCGGTAAACGTGAGTCTAATATACAAAGTCTTGAATCCAATCAGGTAGTCCTCAATAGGAACAAAATTATCGACATAGAAATAATTTCTTCCCCAGGGGCAAAGTTAAAAATGTTCCTATAAATATATTATATTGCGGACGAAATATAAGGGGCATTAAAATTGCAGATGGAATTTTTTAAATATTAATATCATTTTTTTTAAATATTATTTTATATTATTACTTTAACTTTAACATATCACACGATCGAAATGCAGTAGGATTAGAAACTTTTTTTTTTTTTTTTCTTAATTACTATTGACGCGATATTTTTATATTATATATATATTATTCATCGGTTCTTTTATATATCCAAATAAATTCCTAAAAATTATTCAGAATCGGGCATAAATCTTTTCTCGCAGTGATTTTCGTTCAACCATTCTGTATTGTGAAAACTCTGCAGATCGAACGAGTTTTATAAATCGAAATATTTGATATTTAAGCTTCAATCAAGCTCCCACATAGAGTACTGTTATACCTTCGTTTGCATATCAAATGCTGATTCCGTCGTTTGGTTTCAATATCGTAGCGCCATCGTGGACAAGCGTATTAATCACTATAATTTAGTTATTCTGAAGTACGAGCGCAAGATTGAAACATCGAATTGACAAGTAAATTTTGCGCGACGGATGAGAGTGTGGTTGTATACATTCGCGAATTCACGAGAGCTGCTACTAGAAACTATCAGCGGATTTTAATAGAATTAACTCTCTATTTACGTACTATGTATTTACGCTATTCATCCGGGTCCTTTTTGCTTCAATATTCTACTGAATATATGAATTTAGCAAATTATGAAAATACAAAAGGCGTGTATGTAGTGCGAAAATTACCTACAAGAAATATATATACATGATTTTATATAAGAATGTATAGTATGTATATGAAATCACTAATGACAACTGAAATCCTTTACTTAAATCCCGAATATAATTAAATATACATTATCGACATTAAAGAATTTTTCGTTGCAAAATATGGAAAGTTTTAACTGTATACCAATAAAGTAATATTTTTTTGAAATATAGCCGGAGAAAACTAATCTTAAAGCAATCAATTAATTGACAGCGCAAATATATGGTTTTAATTCGAAGGATATATTAGAAGGATTTCATTAGAAGGATATATTATAGAATTTTCAAAATTTTAACGCGCCTTTTATTAGGTTGAACGGAAAGTTTATGCCGTTTTTCGGTCTTCATCTGGTAGCAAAAAACGACACGAATTTTCCGTTCAACCCAATATTAATAAGGTCAATATTTTATTCAGAATTTTATAAAGAATAATAAGAACAGAAAAAGAGATCTTTTATTATATATTTATACCAGATATTCTCTTCCTCTTTAATATTTTGGCATATTTCCGATATTTTGCCTATTTCTCCGAAAGCCTTAAAGCAAAACGTAGCGTCTCCTTTCCGCTTATAGTGCAGAGAATGTTGTTTCTTATTCTCCACGATTCCCGATTTTTTTCGATTTCTCCTCTTTCACAATTCTCCTCGACTCTCTGGAAATTATCGATAATTCTTTTTCCACTTTACTTCCCTGACAATAAATTGATTTATTATCGAAATGTTATAGATCGTCATAGGTTTCGCCGAAGAAAAAGCTGGACGAATCTTGAAAGCGCGATGCTAAATAATGCATTTGCATGCCGGGCTTTTGAGATCTTCAGCTTTTTGGATTTGCATAAGATACGGCTGGATTTGTCGAGCGAAAAGAGTAAGGCAAGCGAACAAACAAAATCAATGATAAGACGGATTATTGCGATTAACCGTTTTCGCACAAGTTAGATGTTTTCCGGATTTGTGAAAAATCTATTAGGATAAATATCAGAAAATAATGTTATTCAATTGCGTTTTCGCGACATTGATTTATGAATTTTCTGAAACAATGACGCCGAACAAAATACCTTCGATGCAAATATCTTTAATGTCGACGAAATTATACGAGAACGAGAGAGAGATAAAAATAACTATGAGGATGGCAAAAGGAAAGGGCGGTACGTGTTCATGCCGAAGACCTCGCTCCTCTCGAAGGTCGGATCCGCTTTAATAGAAAGATAGATACGGGGAAGTGACGAGGGTATTTCGTAGGGAACGTCTCGGGTATGCGGGAAGCAGGTACATACATTTCCGATCCCGAGGGAAATGGGGTAAGCGAAGGAGGAAGGGAAGGAGGCTCTCCTAATTTCCTCCTGCACCTGGCCAACGGCTGTTTGAATCCCAAGATTGCCTCTGCATCATTTAAAATTACCCACCGGTGTCCCGGTCTTCTTATCGTTTCGCTTTTGTGTCCCATCTAGCGTGGCATAAGACCTATTCTGTCGAGATATTGTGGGGAAGTTGACGAAACTATACATGTCTTTATAAATTTAAGCTAGATATCCTACTGTCGAACCATGTGCGTTTTAATGCATTGGAATAAGTCTCAATCATTCGATTTATTCTACACAAGAAGTGAAGCCGACGCGAAAATCAAAAATATTTCTTTATCGATTAAAGTTGTTTATTTTCTCTGAAAATAGGATCTCAGGAAGCCATTAATGAAGTGACTTATTGTGTGACGTCTTAGAAAAATGTTGTTTTTTTTTTTTTTTTTTTTTCAATAATCCTTGAATAATCATTTCTCTAATAATTCTTTTTTGTATTCCTTAATACCTAAAAATGTTTTATGTCGTGTTTAATTATAATTATTTAAAAAGGAAATAATCATTTTAATAATAATTTTTAATGTCTTCTTTTTAATGTCAATTATTTTTTAACACAACTTATTGTTCTATTATCGTGATGTCATTAAAAAAAAAATATATATATATATATATATATATATATATATATATATGCGGGGGAACTTCGACAGACTTCCGGAGAAAACCGCTTAGAACTACTTTCATTAAAGTCTAAAATATGATTGCAATGAAGAACGATGAAGAAAATCGCTGTATAATACTACTAGTTCTTCCTTCCAGTAATATCACATTCCAGATCCGTATTGTAGTCGTTGAAATTCATTCCGTTAATTTTACCTACACGCGGCTTCGTGCACATTCAAGATTACGAGGCATTAATACGAGAAAGTAATTTAGCAGGCTGAAGCCATCAAATATTTCGTGAGTAAAATTAAATTAAAAATCCTAAGGAGACACTGCACGCGTGTGTCTGTATATTATAATGAATAATAATAGAAATAAGATCGTTTGCAAAAATAAAAGAGAAACCTCTCAAGTGTGACATATTGAGAGGTTCCTCTTTTATTTCTGCAGACAATTTTATTTCTGCTGTTGATATCCAAATCTGATTCTAGTGAACCAATAATTTTCGATTACTTCTATTCAGTAGGAAATTATTGTCCTCAAGAACTGCTTTTAAAAGCGACTCTGAAACGGACATTTAATTTCTTAAAAAGAACACACACACACACACACACACACACACATATATATATATATATAAAATTATTAATTCAAATAAATAATAATTTTTTCCTTTACTTTTATAAAGTTTTACATAAAATATATTTTTTAAGATAAAAATCTTTTTTGTTTTTTACTTTAAATCAAACTGCAAAATTAAAGCAAAATTCAGGTATATCTTATTTTTTTATGGATTGCGGGCCATATCTAACAATAAGTGATAAATGGCTCTTTTGATAGAAGTAAGCATCTGATCGTGTTTCCGCATCGAGATTGTAAATTTTTATTTTACTCCGTTTATTAAAGGTAGGAAATTATTTTTCTTGATATGCACAAACAATCCACGTGCCTGGTACTAAAATACAAAGCCTGACTACAATGGAGGAATTGTATGATATTGCGACGATGTAATATGTAGCGGTGTATGTTGATGATCATTCCCTTTAGTTTACATCCCAGCTTGATCCACATTGCGATCGCTGCGATGTTTAGAAAATGACAACAGGTAAATATTGCGAGAGTAAATCTATAGCATAACACACGCGAAAGAACCTGACCATGCCGCGTCGGAAAACCAATATCGCGTTGCTCTCTGTGCGTGTGATATATACATGTGTGTGTGTGTATATGCGTGTGTATACTCGCCTCTTAATAGTCCTTTGATGACCCATAGATACAACTATGTAATGTAGTTAGAATTCATATTAGGCGTTTATCCCACAAGAAAGTCTAAACATCGCGCACGCATGTGTACTATTCGCATACGTGGCATTAATTTCCATTATTATCTATATCTTTTTATAATCCCCCTAGAGAAGGCTAGACCCTAGAAAATATACTTTACGCAAGTGCTGCTTCTTTATAATTTTTAAAACAATAAATCTCTCATATTGCAATGAATATATACAGCGTTGACACATTTAATTTTGAAATATGCACGTGTGCAATAATCATTATGGATTCGATTACCAATATAGAACTTATTATAATCTAATATTAATTAGCACAGTCATTATACATAATTGCTATCATGTGCTTTCGAGGGATATTCTAGAACGAGTGAATAATTTACTTTTTTAGTCATTAACTTAATGACTATTTAGTGGTATGGTAATTTGTAAAAGATAAATTATTTGTTGTTTAGGTCACGCCCATGTAACAGACTTTAACATCGCAACTGTACTCGAAAACGGTCAATTAGCGACCTCGATGTCTGGAACAAAGCCGTATATAGGTATGTGTGAATAAGTGGTCTTATGTATCTGTGACTTTCTTTCTCTCTCTTTCTTTCTTTCATATAAATTATCTTAATTATTTAAATCGTCTCTTTTTTTCTAATTTCCATTTATTTAATATAATTCATATCAAACTTATAATTTATTATCGTATATATAATCGATTTTCTATTTACTCACACATTAATTATTCCCGTAAAATTAATTTTTTACTTGGCTAGATGTTAATAAAAAATGCTCTATAATAAATCAAAGAAGAAAACAAAAAGAACTCGCAGAAAAAAAGTTTCTGTATAATTAATTTTGCAATTTTTTTATACGATGCAAATACAAGTTTATTGCAATAAAATATCATGTAACGATATAATGAGATTTGTGATCGAAAAAAAAATGGCTCAAAGTATGCACGATATGTTAATTCATCATTACGCATTAGTCGAAACGCGATCAACACATATTTCTTTCCTGCGTTTCTTCTTTTTAACACGGATTTGCATCAGCCCCGGAAATTTACATGTGCTCATGCGAGGAATACGGTGTCCTCGGCTATGGATTCGCTGTGGATTGGTGGAGCTTAGGAATCCTCGCTTGGGAGACCCTAGCCATGGAAAGACCGTATCCACTTCACTCCACAACATCTAACAGAGAGGCTTTGAGAATCTTGCAGGTGAGAAAATCGCGCAAGCTTAGAGCAATAACAAAAAAAAAAAAAAAAGAATATTTAAATCGCACGAAAGACACGAGATGGAAATATAATAAAAGGAATAAATTTTTATCTCTCTCTGCGGAAAAATAATAAGAATAAGTATTTCAAATGAAAAATGTATATTGCGTTATTTTTGCATTATCATCTTTACATTTTTGAATGCAAGATATTCGAACCTTCTGCAATAATGTGGACGTTAATTAAGGACGCGTCATGTCCCGGCTGTCCCGTTAATTACGAGAATTTACATAAATACTGACACGACACGCCGCAGGGCTGCAGGACTTGTTAGTACTATCAAAGACGTCATCCTTGACATTCGTTCGCGTAATATCAGTTTACGATATTCTTACTTCAACTTGTCTTTCCTCAAAAATCGACTCCGTTTATCCCTGTTTAGGCAACCAATGTGCGCGACAAATTCGCGTGAAACGAATATCCGCTTTTTTAGGAAGAAAGGCCAACACCTTCGCACTGGAATCCCTCGACATGCGATCTCCTGGACCGTTTATTAACTCTGGCCCCGAATGCTCGTGTGTCAAGTTTAAAGAAACTGAAGCAAACGAGCGCAATGAGAGAGTTGGACTTTGACAGAGTGTTGAATAAACAGATAAAACCGCCCTTCACCCCGCCGAAGGATCACTTAAATTGCGATCCCACTTTCGAGCTCGAAGAGATGATAATTGAGACGAAGCCCTTGCACAAGAAAAAAAAACGTCTAGCTAAACAAAGGTCGGTCACCTTCACGCGAATATTTTACCTTTAAAAAAAATGAAATAAATTTTTTTTTTTACGATAATATAAAATCATATTCAATGAAATTATCGTCGTTGATTAATATAATAAGATTCAAGTGTCGGCAACTGTTACGACAGAACATTCTAATGCGAGTTTCATGTATCTCTCTGCATATTCCTGAAATAATTAATATGCCCATTACTAAAGCAACGTCTCTCGACAACTCGTTACAGATCATTAAGGGTCGAGTACTCAGGGGAGGATGCTGGCGGTTTGGCCGAGGGCGCTGGATCGAGCTTAGACACGCGGAGATTAGCTTACATTCCGGAATATCGGGTTTATAATCGCGAACGTGAGATCGAGAGATTGGAGAGAGAAAGGAAGGAGAGACAATGGGAAGAGGAATTGAACACTGCCATGAAAGGTGCCGAAGAAAGACTCAAGTATGTCTGAATAAATCTCCTCGAGATTATCGCGATATCGGTGATCCGTGATCTCATCGATATTTATTTTTTTTTATATCTTTTTTATCCACGAAGCGTTAGTTAATATCGTGTAATTTTTTTATTTTATCTTATCGTGGCGAAAAATTACAAAAATGTTTAATATCCTGTAATTATATTCCGTATTCACGATTTTCCTCGTAATCTAATAGCAATTCCCGGCAGATTCTGTACATTAATCTCTGAGCGACGTCTTTCTTAGCGCTTGCGCGATACCTGTGTCGCGAAACCCTTGATTACAGAACAAAGCAGCAACATCTGCCGGCCCAGCGAACCGGAAACCGACTGAGCGTCTCGACGACGAACGTCAAAGCGCGCATAAATGCTTCACCGAGACAAGGACGCCGTGGAAGCGCTGCGACATCCTCGGACATCGACTTTATTGACGCGAGTCCGGAGCCTAGCACATCTTAAATAACACTGAGAACTCTGTATCTATCGTAGCCTATCAATGACCAGTAGTCTCTTTTAACTCTATATTTATCTAGTTTAATATAAAAGTAATTTAATGATTTCTTACTCTGTGAAACACACACATATACCTAACGATAAGAGATTAAGAAATAACAAAATATTTGTCGAGTGATTATTTTATTTAACATACGTGGAAAGATCCCATTTTATAAATGAAAGAGAAGTTTTTTAAAAACCAAAATTTACAAAACCTCATTAGAATTAAACATCTTCGATGAATAATATAAATTAATCCTTTCAGTGCAGTGACATATACTATCCCTGAAGATTTTGGAAAAAAAAAAAAAAAAAAAATTCATCATGATTTCTCTCTAAAAGTCAATACGTGATAATTATAAATCGCATTTCCATTATATAGGGAGAATATGCAAAACTCTGGAGTGTTAAATAGAGAATCATAACTATAAATATTTAAAATTACATAAGATGAAAAAATTATAGACAAAATAAAAAAAAATTTAACAATTTAAAAGAGTGTTAAACGAGAATTAAAATAAATAATAAATTTTTTAACATTTTTATCTCTAATATGATACTGAAAGGGTTAAGGGACGCATACTATATATTAATATAATTTTCTTTAGTTAATGGAACTGGGAACAATCACTATATATACATACACATATATGTTTTGTTCAATAAAGATATATGTTGTTTAGAAGTGAGCTATGTACGAATCAAAATAAAAAATATCTTTGACACATTACTAATGCATTTTAACTTATAATTCCCTTAAATTCTCAATGCGTATGTTATGAAAATAATTTATTAATAAAATTTAATTCGTTTTCTAATAAAATATCTTTCCAAACAAAACAAAACAAAAAAAATTATTTAATCGTATATTTGAAATATTATCGCAATTATATATAAATTTTATAAATAATATTAGCAAGATTACATCGTTTAAAGAATAATTGTGGAAGACAATGATCTCTCGCGAAAAATAACACAGTTATTAACATATGATTCGCATACGGCCATAAAAATTGCAAACGCGGATTTAGCATTAATCAAGCGTCGAAGGAGTGCCGGATAATCGATAGGACTGGCGCCGTTTCGTAAGGGTGAGAAGAGGATAAAAGGGGTCACTGCATTACTTCACCTTATTCCATATAATGTAGATTCCAACCATACAATAAATCGATGATCTTTAAAGCGACGTAACAAGGTATAACGATATAATCGCGGAGTTTTTGAAAAGTTTGCTCTAAATCAATCAAAAACTTCATAGATAAAAAAAATGCAATAAAAAAAAAATGCCTTTTACATGATATTATTTCTCTCGATGGAAGAATGTTCAAGCAAATTGGCGATTGTTCCTAGTGCAGACAATTGGCACAATTTATATAACAATTTCATAAACGAGATATCGTTATGAATCATCTCTAAAGAGAAGATGAATATTCTGACGTAATTGCATTTGTAAAATGTAAATCGGTATAATGGACCAATTAGCGCGCAATTATTGCATCCACTTGTACCCTTGTTACAAATAGCAAATAATGGATTAACTATTAGTTTGCACTTTTAATCTCTTTATGCGATAATCGATTGTAAACGGTATAATAAATGAATAATATAATAAAAATTTTCATCATTTTTCTTCTTTGCTCTTTTTCAATTTGCACTTTTAATTAATCGAATAAAAGTGCCGCAATCAGAGAAGAAGTTGCATTTTTGTGATCAAATATTCTTGCGTATAATATGTGGAGAGAATTTTCTTCTATTAAGCTTAAAGTTAGAAATTTTTACAATATTTTGAAGAATCAAAAAAAAAAAAATCAATCAGATATGTTATTCTAAGAGAATATCGATTTTACACATACATAATATATATATATATATATATATATATATATATATATATATATATATTAGTTTCTTTTTCTGCATATCTATTTATCTATTGAAATAAACTCGTACAATATTAAATTTACGGTAATTTAAAGTATTAATAAATTAATTTAAAAAATTAAGCATTAGTGTTCCACTCTTTGGAACATATGTTTGTGCCATCTATCCCGAAAGGATTTACAACTTTTCACTGAAGAAATGCCTATACAAATAAATGTGGTTCTTAGAGAACGGAGGAGGGTAACGGAGCGGTAGAGAACGGTAATCGCCAGCCTCGCTGTTTTTCGATGGAAAAATCCAATAGAAGATAATGCAATTTAGTTTCTAGAGATCGATGCGAAAGTCCTGGCAGTCTTTTGCGCGATAAAGACGCAGTTAAATAAAAAAATTCAACCTAATAAAGTTCCGCTTTTAATTACTTTTACGCAAATTAATCCTTTTGCAGCAGAAAATGAGACATGTCTCTTTTCTAGAATTATAAATTGTAATTAAGTCTCTCTAATATCATTGTAAAAAAGAAGTTTGCACTTGTTTTTATAAGAAGATATTCCACAAAATGATCCAGGCTCTTATATATCTTGATTGCATACATGTGCAAATTATTAAAATTTTATTTCGTCGACTTGAATGAGAAAAGTTATGATCCATAATGGTAAATTCTCGCAAAATGCTTATGGGGAAATTCGATCAAAACTAATGCAATTTCAATAGCGAACTCGATGGAAAACGAGAGGCGTTTTCGCGATGACCGTCTTAATTCTCTTATTTCTTGCTCCTCTCGATAAAAAAAAAAAAGTTACTCAAGGAAAGTAATTATTGTCGCTCGCTAATTATACCTTGCAACATAGGAAACGATCGCAAACAAAAGATTGAGATCTAGATGAAAAAATTATTTATGTTTGAGTTGCTTTAGCCTACTTTCGCTAACTTCGAGATGAAACTGTTGCGCCGTGGAAGTTCCATTTATATTTATAAAGGAAAAAAAGTGTGCACAAAAGAGAAAGAGAGTAAAAATATTTGCATCTTGTTTCCGGGAATTATCGGGAAGCATTATGGATATGGCTAATTGAAGGACATAGCAGAATATAATCATCATCACAAAGCAAAATTGATAAAAAGAAAGTTTTCCTTTATATATGCAAGATTTATGTACATTATATATAGCTAAAAATAATCATTATTAGCTCTATATATGATCATTACATCTCTATTATATATTTAGAAATAATAAATCATATTTGTTAATATCACAAAGTATTGCCGTTTTTTCGCTTTTCGGCCGACACGCACACAAGCAACACTATTATTTCCCTGTTCAAATGACAATACATGGAAGACCGCAACACGCCTGTAAAGCGGTTCTAGAACATGTGAAAATATATTTGTATCTATCTTCTTTTACGAAAATATGCGTTCAGAAAAATAGAATACTTTTTCTCTCTGTCTACACGAAGAAATATTGATAGCTCGCCTTCAATGGCTTCGAATATCCTTCATAAATGAGACTTAAATTATTGTCATCAGTCTATGTTCTAATGTTAGATGATTGTTACCAGATGTTATCGCAGATATGCATTCTACTTACATCAATTAATCTCAATTCAATGGAAAAATTTATCCGGAACAATTATTAATTTTTGCTATTTTTTAGTTGAAGAAATACAACAATTGGTATATCTATCTATGACATGAAACTTTTTATAAGTTTTGAATCATATCATGTATATAATCTAATGTATCTTAATATAAAAATCAGTTATAAAAAGATATCTTTACGCGATATTTTATTAATGTAATTCTGGACTAGAAAAGATCAATTGTTAAAAAAATTAAAGAAAATGTTTTGTGTTTTTAAATTGCATTAATATGCATGTACCGATTTAAATCTCAAAGTATTTTTATCTGTTTATCTCTTGATCTATTCAACAATTTCATGCTTGCTATGTTTCTCCACGGACCACTATCTTATACTCCTAGATATCTTTCGATCACAGATCATTTTATGCATAATAAATTTGTTGAAAAGTTACTCGATATTTTCTCGCACATCAAACGGAATTAATACAAAAATAGTATAAATAAAATCATTAGTCAAAAATATGCAACATATCTGTGTTAATCGTAATAACTATTAATATTAATATTCGCACTGCACCAGGTATATACTATATATCACATCTCGGTTTTCCGAACTCGTCATTATCGACATGCTATCTCAGTGTAATATTTGCAAAGTACAACTCCCAGTATATAAAAGCAAAGTAACAATAACATAATATAAAATAGTTGTTAAAATGATATGTTTATAACGTAAATATATCATGTATAAATCAAAATATTCAAGCTAGTAAAAAAAAGATTGCAATATGTCCCAGAAGTCACGCAATTTCTTTCAGCTACGATTCTTCAATGAATCGAGAAAACCGATTTCTCGGACGAAAATTTAAATTAATATTATATTATTTATAACGTCATATTTAAATACGGTTTATTTTATTCGCTTAATTTATTAATCAATAAAGCAAAGATAAGATAAAAAGGTTAAAAAATACCAATTTATATCTTGCAATAAAATATTTGTGTTCTTATACACAGAACTCCTTAGAATTTATAACTGATGAGAAACGCGCGTTATCTAGAGACACTTTATATATATATAAAACAAACATATTAAAAAAAAAAGAATTAGTTTTAGAGAAGCTATACACATATATTCGACATCGAAACGATGTAAACGTTGATGAAACTACGTAATTATACGTAGTTCCCAATAAATGTCGTTTAAACAGTCGTCACATCAGTAATCTCGATTCTAGAAATCGGTTTCGCGGGTTCTACATGTATAAAGCCTTCCTCGTTATTCATAAACTCACCGATTCGAAGCTGCTGTAAATTCGCCATGATCGAGTCTACCTGAATCGGCTGATCCGGTAAAGCAGTCTCACTTCTGAGTTTGCTAAAGTGAAGATAACAAATGCCACGATAGCCTTGCCAAGTTATCTCACTCGGTTTAATGCCACGCTCCAACAGAGCATTTTTCAAATCTCGGACTCTCACGCCGGACGAGATGTTCGATAGCTTTAAAGAGAAGTCGATATGCGCTTTCGTTTTGGCATGGAGATTCTTTCGTCGTCGGGGGACACTCTTGATGTTTTCCATTTTCGTCTGTAACACACATAAGCAAGATTTATTTATAAAAAGATACTATGTAAGAAGTATTATAAATGAAGTAAGAGAAAATAAATAAATAAAAAAAAAAACATTTTTCAATTAATTTCAGGTGTGCTTTATTTTAACATAAAGGAGATTTTAATATAAGAACATTTATTGTAACAGAAAGACTCAATTCAAATTCAAAGAATCTATTATTAATAGGAAAACAATTTTGTAAAATTCGATATATATCGAAGTATTACTTCGGGATTAGAAAGATTATTCTCCTCTGCAATTTTCGCTTTCTTATAAGTACGTTTTCGTGGGAAACGTGGCTTAAGAATTTTATCTTTCGCACTTTCCACAGTAGAATGTTCTATATTAGATATATCCTTTTTTATATTGAGACGTTTCTTGTTTTTCGGATATTTAACGCGATTTTTTATATATCGATGCGTCTCGATATCAGAATCAACTTCCTTCAGAGTTACCATCTTGCCATCTCTGTAGAAAAATAACCGTGTATTTACGCGAAATAGCCCATTTAGTGTGATTCAGGTAACTTTATGCATACTTTTCATCCATTTCTTTGAGCTGCTGTAATACCTGCATGGTTTTGAGTTTTCTTTCACTGAGCATATGCCACAGTATGCCAGATGGTTTTTTTAATCTCGGCTTCACGAATATAGTCTGTGTCGGTGTAACAATTATATCCACCGGCACATCATATTCTTTGAATAATTGTGACGGTAAATAATCTACGATTTGGCAATCGTGCACTGTCGTGATAACGATTGTGTTTTCTGTTATTGTGCCCATTCTCATCATCATTGCAAATTCGAGATCCGCAAACCCTTCTCCTTTGCCAAGCCTGCATCCATCTCGACTGACGCATACAGATCCCAACACAATGAGATCTACCTGAATAGATAATATATATTTAGATAATTGTATTATAATGAAATGTTTGAATAATAATTAACCATTGCATTTAACAATTATGTATGTGATGCTTATCAATTAAATAATAAATTATTTTCCTGATCAAACATACTAAATTATAAGAAATATAATAATTACCTTAATATTGGAATCAAGTCCAAGCGATTTACCTGCTTGCTCTAGGCCACGCATAGAAGCTAATGTTTTTAGTTGTTCCTTTGTTGCACCAGCGACTGGTATAACATGTAGAAATAAGCCAGATCTTAACCTGGGAATAGGCACAATAATTTCTTTGTTGGCCTCTAGAGCTAAAAATCGGACTGGTTCTTGTGGTTTGTCTGGATTTATTTTTATAGTTTTTGCCTTCTTAAATTCATCCAATTCAGTCAATTGCTGTGCTGCCTCCGCAGCACCCTTGAAGTTTGGGATTCGTTTGTATATGTTAACGGGAAAGTTTACCAATTCATTTTTTGCCATATAATCCCACACCTTTCGACGAAAACCCGATTTGGTTATCTCACCGGCTAGAGAAATTATTAACATAAAACAAGGAAGTCCAATATTTAAATACAATTATACTCATATGTGATTATACACACACATGTATATATATTTATGCTCATTTAATAGCTTATAATAAAATAATTTCAAAACAATGGAACAAAATAATGTATTTCTGGGATTCAAACAGGAATACAAAAATACAGATTCTTTTTTTGACATTTGGATTAAAGAAACGCTTGTTGCGCTAATCGCAACTACTTACGTAATTTTTCCGTCATTCTGATCGATCCACCGACGAAATCGTACAGGACAAAATATCCAGATCCAAGAGAGATCCAGCAAGGATAACTGTATGAAATCTCTTACAAAAATATATTTACACGATTTATCCCATTTATGCGCGGCTGTTGTGTCTATTTCTACAGAAAAAAGCCTGAGAGTGCCTGAAAGCTGAGAGACGCCACACGCCACCGCTACGCCCCGGTTTTAGGTGATCCCTGAAAGCGATACGCCCTCTGTGGACATAAAAATATGGACATTGAACTACATAGCCAATATGCATGAATGTACTTAGTGGGTAACATTCTATATCCACAAATTATGGTTCTGTTCCGTGCTATGTGCACAAAGTGATGTCTATAATATATACAGCCGCGTGACAAGGAAAGATGATCGCGTCGTCTTTCTCTCTCTTGCACCGTATGTGGTAGCGTCCGTGAAGGCACACACCGATATGTGAGCACACGGCACACGGATGCGATTGTGGGAGATAATATTAGACAAGGAGCGACAATCATGTGCTATCCTTGTTTTTCTAACGTATCACTTTACGGCCGAGATACGTCCTGAAAATGCTTTCGGCCAGCTATAAATATCAAACTAATAATATACATTCTTTACAATATATAATGTCTTAATATTTAATTTCTTTTATATTGATATGTATGTGTACATATTAATGTATTGTTGGTTAAATATTTTGGATCTCTGGATCCTGATGATGAGGTCCCGAGATTTGATAGGCACAGCACTGAGACTCGAGACGTTCGTGCTGGTTAGTGTTCATGGTTCATGAGTGGCTGTGCGTTCGTGCGTCCGTATGGCAGACGACGACACGACGAAAAAACGACATCAGGTGATGAGCAGGCCCTTCCGCGAATTGTCAGTTGTCACATTAAATATGTATACGCGTGTTATTTATGCCGTGAGTCCCACTTGCACACGTGATTAAACACGACGTCGAGTACCTCAAGAGACAAATCCGTACATACATCTCGCAGTCACGTTAAAGACGTCGAGGAAGGAAAGTGTTATGAGGCTCCTACGACATCGCAGTAGTCGCGCTATTAGACAATATTTTTTCATTATTTCCAATATTTCCAGCGAAGTAGACTATTATGGCGGAGAAGTGCAAGGTATGTGAATAATTTAATCAGAAAAATCCCATACAACAGTGCATTAAAAATTGCCAACGTGGTGACAGACAGCTGATTGCTTAATGCTGTAGATATTTTTTCGATAAACAATGACAATTTCGATTGTATTGATTTCTTATTAATTTTTAATGATTCTACATTCACGTTGATTTTTTGCTGCAATATACGTTTTTTATTTTTGTATCGGAATGCAATGTATATATATTATCTATAATAATATATATATATATATATATATATATATATATATATATATATATATATTACATTTGATATAAATATTAATTTCTTACTATCTATATGTTTTTATTACAGTTAACAAAATTATTATAAAACAAGATATTTAATTCTATACACTTGTAGACTTACCTAGTAATGTGTGTCATATAGGAATGTGGTTGTAAGTGCGGTACTTGCAGCCAAAATGATCAACAACACTGTGATATGCACTTGCATGTGGAGATAGAGAATCTGCGCCAGCATCTACTTGAAAGAGACAACCATATTGTGACAATGGAGACACAATTTTTAAATGAGGCTGATAAATTTCCAAATGGAGAATTGGCTTCTATGAAAGAGGAATTGTTGATATGGCAAGAAAAGTATTCACGCCTGCATGAAGCGCACAAGAGAGTTCAAAAGGTCAATCAAAATTTGGAGGATAAACTGCTGCGGATTGTGGATAAATGTGAGACAGAGAAAAGTACCTTCACAAAGGACATAGCGACTCTGTCTCATAGATTAGCGGATGCAAATTACACAATTCATCAATTAACTCAAGATAATGTAAGTCTTCTATTCTTATATAATATACTTTAAAAGTTATATTGCTTAATGTTTTATATCACTTGTATAAAGCTCTATTGTATAAATATAAATTTGAGAAAAATTGTACTACAGTCATATGCAATATTAATTGATATCTATTTATTTTTTATAACATATTCTTCTTTCTTTTACAGGAAAAATATAGAAACGATGTTAATTTGGCTATTCAATTATTACAATGTAAACCTTCCAATTTTGTGGGTCAAAAATACGATTCGGTAAGATCATTATATGTAAAATAAATTTAATGTTCTCGTTTATTTAAAAAGTTATATCATAGTAATAAATTATATAACAATAACGAGTTATATTACGATATTCTGTATCCAATGTTTATTTATCACTTAATTTCAAATATTGCATTTTAATTTTCCTATATTTTACACCTTGGCATTATTATAAACTTAAATGTTACACAATGGCATTTTATCCATATTTATATAACATCTCGGTTTTATTTTATGCATCAATAGTGTTACACGTGCGCGTGCACAAATAAACTTTATTTCAGATTCTCATGTATTCCATTTACATTTATACATCTTTTCAACATTTTTACAAGTAAAGTGAGTTAGACATAGAGACAAAGGCGCTTATAAAGATATTATAAAGACACTTATAAAGAGATATTATGGTATAAAACGATATTTCTTTAATAATAATGATTGTAGCATATTACTAATATTTTTGTGCAAAATAGAAAAATAGAAAAATGTATAGTATGCATATAATACAATTTATATATTTATTAAGAAAGCATATATATTTATTTCGAGTTTTGCTTAAAAATACCTTTCTTATTTTGACATAAGTATGTCAGCACTCGAATACTTTCTAAGTAGCATTTAAAAATACAAAATATTTGTTGTTAGCAGTGGAAACAGATAGTCAATTTCAATATTGCTTTTTTTTATTATTGCAGCTGCCTTCCGAAGTACAAGCTAAAGTGCGAACATACGTGGCGCAGAAGCGATGTTCTACACAGGATGTAACACAGCCAGATGTAAAGAGCATTACTGTGCCGATATCCACATTTCCGCCGACAGCTATAGTGTATAATATCACGAAACCTGCAGTAGAAAAACACAGTGATGATGATAGTGATAAAATCAAGCCGCCGATGGATGTCGTATCGGCGACCATTATGGCAAAGGTGTTGGAAGATCGCGAGAAGGAAAGAATTTTCGCCAAACACTGCAACACATGCACGTGTCACAGAAACATCCTTGTGGTGAATGCTGAGACGCAAACGTGTGTGCCTGATATGTTTTCTTTCTCCGACGGGCCCACGCGCAACATCGAAAAGCAAGTATCAGAAAGTATAGCAAATGGTGAAAAGCATCAAAGTAAAGGTAAAGTTCAATCGAATCTCGCATCGTGTGCGGTTTTCTACGAGATCAACCAGAACAATGATAAGATTTGCCATCACTCGAACAGTGATTACACTATATTTGTTTCTCAAGCTCCAAGTATCAAAGAGAAGTTTATCAGCAGGACCATGCAAGATTGCATGATGGAGGAAAATTATGCCACTACAAAGATAAAGTCAAACAAGAAGAACTCATCCCAGAATCCCGAGAGTAAGTACTCGTCATCGTTCTCGAGATCAAACGATCTCAATAGAATAAACGACAAGACATTCAAATCATTCAGTAACAACAACAAGAAATGCGATTCCCCGATCGATACTAGATTCACCGCAAAGTATTGGAATAAGGACGAAGGAAATTCTTTTGATCTCCTCGACACTGGATCGACGCGTGTCGACAATCGGTTCTGTAATAAAGAACAGACACATATCGACATCATCAATGAGAGGCTGTGGAAAAACGAATGGACGAAATTGAAGGCCTCTGAAAAGAATGCCTCGATAGAGAATAAATGCAAGGCGAATCACGGTATCGAGCTTGATATCATTAACGATCGCGATTGGAAGAATGATAGGTCGGCGGAGACACGAAATGCACTTGTGCAATTTACTTTGATCGAGGTTAAAAGTCCGGACAATAGCGCAGCGAATCACAATGATGGCAATCAGATGGAAATAGCGACTAGTCCGAGCTTCAGCAGCGATAGCATGGTCATTTCCAGTTCCGATCCATCTAGTAGTTGCAGCGATGTCGTGCAATCGTTGACCGGCGGCGCTTTCAATTCGAGCACCAAGTCCAACTCGAGTTGCGTGATAGGCCCGCGGAACTGTCTGGTGCGCGTCACACCTGGCTCTAAAAACATTTTATTGGACAATGCCGGTCATTTCAAGACTGTATTCTATAGCAACGGCAGCGGCAAGGCCAGCACTGCATTGGTACATGCAAAAAAAGCATCTCGGGCCGGTTCCGAGCATTCGACGTCTACCAATAGCGAGGACAATTCACCAGCAGTGCTGCTGCAGGATAATCAATTGCAACGAGTGGCTGAATGGGTCCAGTCGTCTATTGACGTCAGTCGTCAATCCACATGCATGGAAAATTCCGCATTAGACAATAGCAGTAAGACTAAATGCGAAAAGACCACGAGCGACATCTATCCGAATAATTCTCTGAAGAAATGCAAGTCTTCGAAGCAGGATGGAATCTTGGCTTACAAGGTTCGAGACGCGTCAAAAAAATCTTTAATAAATATCGAAGATTGTAGCGAAAGAGTTATAGAAAACGAGCCCAATAATATTAATATCTTGTCAAAGCGCATAGAACAAGACAAGAGCGAAAATCTCATAACTTTCGATATGTTGGACGAGCGGTCGTCGAAAGAATGTCATAAGAAGAATTTAGATTATGAAGTAAAAATCACGAAGGAGATGGAGGAGACGTATTTGAAGCTGGCGGCGAGCTTGGATCCGGTAGCATTAAACCTGTCGAATATCAGTGAGGCCGAATTGACGATCGAAAAATATAGAAAGGATTATAAGAGGCTTCATGTGCAGAAATTTCAAGATAAGACAGACTCAAAAGCTTAATCTCAGCGAATTATTCACTCAAAAACAAAATTGACTATATCAAGCAGGGAGTTCCTTTAAAGATATAACAGAGCGTTATTTTTTGTAACTATATTAAAGTAAGGCTGTACCAAAAGAGACGAATCGTTTAAGAAAAAAAAAAAAAATCCTACGCCACACAGCAAGCAAATCGATTTTAATTGTATTCGTGAGCGAGATAAGTTGAGATTTTAAGCTTAAGATCTATGCAAAATATAAATTTAAAGGACAAAATTTGAAAAAAAAAGTAAATGCAATACGGTAATATAATTATAAATTACATAATTAATAATTGAAGGATTTTGGGGCAACGACACGCACGCGCTGAGTCAGATAAAAACTGTCATTATTATTAGATATGACTGTTGTTTTTATCAATAATTCAATATCATAAATCAATATTCTTTTTTCGTAGGGATGCCAGAGATAGATAGATTTAAAAATAAGTTTGAAAGACGGGAATGTATGTTGAATCTCAATAATGTTGAGATTTAACACATGTCAATATTAATATTTGTGAGTCACTGCGTTTATTCGGCTGTGAAATTTTTTCTATATGTCTTAGGATATATTGATTAATAATTAATCAATCTCATAAGGTACGTAAGTATATTTTTGTTAATTTTATTTTAAGAAATTAATCTTAATTTATTTAATCTCAAGGATTGTAAATTAATAAAATATTTAAGCGATTATTATAGCAAATAATATTGAGCGTGTCGTGTTGCAGCAAAACTCTACTACTGGACATGAAATGCATATTAGTCCTATTTGTGTGAGAATGCAATCAATGAATGGTCAGTAGAAATATTTAATTGTATTTCATTTTAATAATTCTGGTGGGGAGAGATATGAATAGATAATATATATATTTTTTGTCTTGCAATGTGAACATACACATTAAAAATATAAAAACGACAATATTATAATTAACTTATGACAACCCAGAAAATATTGTTCCATCAAATTATTTTATAAAATTCACCAATGATGGTTAATTTCATATATTAAGTATCTACATATATTATACCAAAGCTAGATTATTTGGGATAAAAATATTTTAATCCTTTGCATTCAGAAATATTCTCGCTATGACAGTAACAATTAATCAAGTTGAATCAAATTGAATCTTGCAACGTAAATGTAATATGCAAACATTAATATTTAAGCAAGTAACGTCTGTAAAACATCAGCTTTCATGTAATATCATAGTAAGATTTCTTGCGCAATTGCTGTAAACATGATATAAGAATGCAAAGGATTAAATGATAATCAGTTCTTTTAGCCTATTTAATGATGCCATGAATACATATAATTTGATTATTTATTGTATAGCATTATATTAATAATGTAATTTCATAAATCTAACTATGGCATGCGCAATGTTTTATTTATCATATAGAAAAATTGTATTGAGTTTACACTAAGGTTGTTATACAAAGAAAATAATTATGTCTGTTATTATAAAATGACATCTTGGGTTCAAAGGATTAAGAAATTTGTTATTTTACGTAAGTTAAACTAAGTTATCCATTATACAGAATGAAAATCGCTTCCATTTTAGCAATCTCAGTCATTGTATCCTTATCAATACATTATATGCTCCACAAAAATGTTTTGTGATAGTCCAATAAAAACATTTGTCTGATTTAACGTTGCATCATTGATACATTTAATGACTTGATTTGACTTATATTGATCATTAACCAATTATGATCAAAATTTTTTTTTTTTAATCTATAATTTATAATATAGAAAAAAGTGAAATTTAATTATAAAACTTTACTCAGAAAAAAAAAGAATACTCTTTCAATATATCTATTCTGTTTCATTAAATAAATTTCTATTAATTTGCTTATCTTCTTTATTTTACGAAAAATATATAAAAATATATTTTATAATATTAATGATTACTATGTTAAGTATCGTTTTATCGAAATTTTGTTTTAAAGTTTTGCTTAAGAATTGATTGCGTATTCCACTTGGCGCTACAAATATTTGGTTTGCTTGAGAAAAGAATTTAATGGCCTGATTATCTCCACCGAAAAAATCGCTTAATTTTTGCCACTTGAAATTAAATAAAATTATGCCGCGCAAAAGAGAAACATGAAGTCGCTGCAAAAGGTCATAGTTTAAGGTTCACTAAAGACTACTAACGGTCAGCAAAATTTTTTTTACTCTCAGATTTTTTGTAGAAAGACAAATCCAAAAAAGTACCCGGTTTTACCCTACTTTCTTCTATATATTAATAATATATATAATGTTACATTGATTCTGGTTCATTCTGAAAAATGCTCACGAAGACTCACAAATAGATTGGTATAAAACTTTTTGATAATGTTCAATATACTTTTATATATTTATAGACATTGCATGCTATTCGTTCGCGATTCTTTTTTTGATCACATTATATTTCATATAGGAATTTGTATATTATAAAGATTGTTACATGATATTATCCTAAATACTTATATATTATATTCAGAATACTCTTTTTTGTAGAATGTAAAATACACAGGCGAGGAAAAAAGCAAATGCCAATGCGAGCAAAACTTTATCAGTGACTTCCCGTCTTCCATATTTTCCTAAGAGCTTACCCGATTGTACTATTGCCTGTTGTTGATGTTCCAACTCATCCTTGGTGCCACCAACTTTGTCTGAGGATGTTACTGAAATGATGATAATCCATAGAATCATAATGTTATCATATCGAGTAATATAATAGTATACATACATAGTGTGTCCAAGGTGTCAGCGCCTCTCTGAGTTATTTCAGCTAGATGTCTCGAAATGCTCAATAACTTATCTGTTACTTGACTAGACGTATTTGTCAAGCTCTGTTTACTGTGTCGTTTACGGAGAGCGGCTTGTTGTTCTTCGGGCATGGAGAATAAATTTTCCCTTGCCAATTTATCAATGACGCATGCACTAACAACATTGGCCTTACGGAAAGCTGCCAGAGAAGTGTTCAGCTGCTCCTTATAGTTATCCACTGCAAGTAACAGTTCAGTTTTTTTCTTCTCATTTGATTCGGTTTCAGCAATAGACGCTAATCGCTCAATGGAGGATTTCAAGACTGCTATTTTGGTTCTGCCCTCTGCATTGAGCTCATTGAGCATCTCTAGTGGTCCGCTGCATTGTTGTATGTCCTGCATAAATATAAATATATAAATATATAAAAATTATTAATTGAGATTATACATATACATAATTCCTATATATCTCATGCTATTAATATAATCGTTTTGTAATAAATTAGTACAATGTTAAAATTAGGTTATATCTCATATATCGTTATCTTATATTTACTTACTTGTATTAAAGCGTTGACTTCAAAATGATATTTAACAATATCCTGACTTATTAAATCCATCGAGTAATTATTGGGATCCATTAACTTGAATTTTTACTTCACTTTTTGTATATGTATGTTTAGATATATATGTGTGTAATATGTGAAATGTCATAAATGTAAGGTATGAATAGATGTAAGCTTCGATCAGCTGTTGATGCTGATAGAGATAGAGATAGATGATAGATACAGACTTGCAAACGATTAGAAGTTCCAATATATGTATATTCATATATGATCTATTGTCGATTTAAACGAAACTTACTGGATGAAGGAGAGAGAGAGAGAGAGAGAGAGAGAGAGAGAGAGAGAGAGAGAGACGAATATATATCTGTAATACTATAACAATTCTTATTAGTTTATTTCTAAAGATTAAACAAAAACAATTAAATAATTAGTATAAAGAAAAATAAATTGTAAGTAAAAAAATACATTGGAATATAGTTCATCAGTTTTTAATACAATTTTGTTTAAGTTTATTATAAACATATTATTTATATATTTACATTATTTGATTGAATTGATGGGAACTAATTGTAGTTTTAGAATAAAGTGTGTAAGGTAGCATAATTTATTTGTATTATAAAATTAATTATGCATTTGCACATCACGATTGGACTTCCATGCATGAACCTGCAATGTGCAAAGACTGTTTAAAGTTTTTTTTGTTCACAGAACGTACAATGCATTACTATTGCAGATAAGAATATACATCATTGTATATTACTATACAATTATACAATTTTACAAATTTTATAATTCTATAAATTATGTATACTCTGTTCAAAGAGAGAATGACTTCGGTCTGGACGAAAACTCGTTTGTTTCGCGCAGGTCTCCACCTATAGAAACCATATCTATGTATACGGTATTGAGTATCTCGCTATGTTCATCCCACTTTGCCCGCTTATGCACGGACCGAGGTACATTCTTTGTTTGGACAGAGTATATATATATATATATATATATATATATATATATAATATAATATAAATTATATATAATTATACATAGCTATACCCTATAATAGGTGTACTACACTTTACACAATCATTCCAGATATCCTAGATGATTTCAAAAAAATGAGTTTGCGACGGAGGATCTATGTATCTCTGTTCTATATTACACAAATATTATCGTTAACGCAGGCTGTTTATTACGGCGGTGGTGAACTCCGTTGTAGAGCTTTGCCCACCCAGATCCTTTGTGAGCACTTTTCCGTCATTTAACACGCGGTTCAATGCTTCCCGGATTTGCTCACCATAGCGTTTGAGATTTACATGATTTAATAGTTTCACCGCGCACAGCAACAACGCTGTCGGATTCGCAACATTCTTGCCAACTGCCTCAGAATATGTGTGCCTTGCACCCTATTGAAGAGAATGCAGTTTAGTAATATAATTGTGCATTTTGAAATTAACAAGTCACTGTATCAAATATAAATCTTATGTTGCAACAGTAAAGCAAAATATATTACCGGTTCAAAAACGACACATTCGGGGCTATAACTGGCACCAGCAACGACTCCAGCACCGCCGACTAAGCCGGATGCGAGATTATCTACGATATTTCCATACAGATTCGGCATTACCATAACATCGAACTGATGTGGATTAGAAACCATCTGCATGGTGCAGTTATCGACAATCATTGTCTCGAAAGTAATTCTGTTTTATCAACAAAAATATTGTTTTATAAAAATATAAAAAATTTTGCATTACTTTTTATAACAAACATTTAAGTTAGACAATAGGTGATAAAAAATTATTAGGATACCTGGGATACATTTTGGCAATCTCTTGGCAAGACCTGAGGAAAAGTCCATCCCCGAGCTTCATTATGTTAGCTTTGTGAACACATGTAACTTTCTTGCGATTATTCTTTACGGCGTAATCAAAGGCAAACTTTGCAATTCTCTGACTCTTAGTAGCTGTTACAATCTTCAGACATTCTACCACTCCTTTGACAGATTCATGCTCCAATGCGGAATACTCTCCTTCTGTTTGTTCTCTGATGATAACACAATCTACATTCTGATGACGTGATCTAATACCTGGTAGAGATTTTACATGTACTACATTCGAATATAGGTCCAAGCTCTTACGTAGTTTCATATTCAAGGTTTGCAACTCTCCTGTCATAGAATGATCTGGAGTTGCTAGAATACCCTGTAATATAAAAAATAATGTTACATATAATGTTATAAAATCATCACTATCTTTCAGCTGCACATATTCTTTAACAAATTTTGAAGCATAATATATTTAATGTTTTATAAGCTCTTTAGATATATAATAATTATGTCATAAGATTATAAGAAATATCTAATCAAACCTTTAAACAGACTCGATTTCTAGCAATACTATTAGAGACTTGATCCAAAGGAGCGCTCAGAGTTGGATTCACTTCAGACAGAAAATAGGGCTCAAATTCAACCGGGACATCCGCAGCTTTGAACACACTCTGAACCGCAACTACAAGTTCTGGCCCAACACCGTCTCCTGGTATCAAGGTACATTTCAACCTTCCTTCTTGTTCAACTATCTGAAAGAAATAATTATCAGTAGACACAAGTATCTAAATGTCATTTAAAAAATAGCAATATTTACTGATTCTTGCTGCCGTATCACGCCTACATGCAGAGTCCTAATAGTGCTCTTCTGAGCAGCCTGTACACAAAATGAATTATAATAAAACTTATATATATCATATTTATAGTTTGTTAGTTTATATATATATATATATAAACTAATAAATTATAAATATGATATACTCTCTAACTCTAAATATACAAATATATATGTCAGATAGAGCTTACACATACATAATAAATATATATGAATGTAATAATTTTAAAAATTTCAAGTAGCATCTTCCTATTTTGTTATTTGACTCAAGCATGAGTATATGCGCATAAGAAAGTTGATGCATTTTTCATTAATAATTTATTTATTTTTAAGAAATAGTTGGTCTAACTTTCTGTTTTTCGATGGATAACATATAATCATCCCGATTAAATAACCTAATAAGTTAGTTCGGAACTGGTTGCTCGTTCTAATTGATATATAAAAATTCATGTATTTAGATGATTACAGAACACTCGCAATATATCGAAATAAGCATATTTCTGATACGAGTCATCGAAAATTAGTCTGCATTTCGAATAAAAATACTTGAATATGCAATGCCCTTGCGGTTCTTCTTCCATCTACTATCCGCCAAGAAATGTCGCGTTATTTTTACACAACATAATTATTAACGTTTCTATTCCTGTTATATATTTTTTCATATTTCACAAATACAAGCAAGGCGGAATTTCGAAAATACAAAGGACCATCGTATTACCTGGGAAAATGTTTTGCAGATGTTCCTCGCGAATAAAGCCATTTTTGACGACAGAGTCGAAGTCGAACGCTAATTTATTCACTCGCACTCGCACGCAGGAGTGTAATCACAGAGTAGAGTTGTGCCATATCGATTTAATGTATATCCATCGCAATTTGTTTATAAATAGTAAATGCTTCATCTTCTCTATAAATAAAATTCCAGAGAATTTTTTTATATAAGGAAAAGTGCATTTAAATTATATTTTAAGAGCCTTAATAAATAATTTAGTATTTTATATGTTAGAAGAAAAAGAGAGAGAAAATACTTTTTTGTATATATTATATTTTAACATATAATTAATATATTTGATAAGCAAAAATATTAAATCACATATAAGCAAATATTATTTACATTAAATTATGTGTATAGAAATATACATTTGTCAATGTTTACCGAAAGTAAAAGTATAATTATAATATAAATATTTAAAAATATATTATGTTATAAAAAAATTATTTATATTCTTAAAAGGTTAAAATAAATTTAAATCTTTATAGCGTAGAGAGAGAGAGAGAGAGAGAGAGAGAGAAATGCTAATTTTTGACAACTACGCGACATCCGTCACTGTTCAGTAAGGGCCCGGGCACATAAAAAAACTTAAGCAGTAAGACTTAAAACTTAAGAATTTCAACTATACGGAATTTTCAGCGTAGCTTACGTTTCAATATGGCTGCCTTACTGTTCGACCGTGATTGGTCAATTCGCTTACGTCTTAAGTCTTACTGTTTAAGTTTTTTTATGTGCCACGGCCTTAAAACGGTATCTATAATAAGAATTTAAGCCTTAAGCCGTAAGAAATTAACCAATCATATTTGATTATTCTTCTCACATTGAACTGTGATTGATCAATTCCTTATGGCTTAAGGCTTACTACACCTATTGCGGATACTGCTTAAGGCCTTCACACATAAAATTCCGTAACGATGTAAGGCATAAGCGTAAGAAAATGGACCAATCCCAATCAAGTATTTTGTTCTCCATAACCCTATCACTTTTACGCAAAGCCCAATACTTGATTGGGATTGGTCAATTTTCTTACGCTTACGCCTTATGTACTTACGGAATTTTGTGTGTGATGGCCTTTAGGGCCAATCATGGTGATCATGGGAAGCATGGAGGGGGTAACGATGTCGCTTCTCTGATTATATAGGACTCTAATATAAGCATAATATATATATATACAACATAGTAAATAAATAAATAAATGTACCTCTAAAATCATAAATGTATCTCTAAGTTAAAGGCGCTATAAATAGATAAATGATGAGAATACGACTGACTTTAATCATATTACTAATACATTTATCTACGCCTTTAAATATGGCACTTTAAGTGCGCTCCTAAATGTGAGCTCAGAATAAGCGCCAAAATATATAATCAACAATACATTAATACATATACATATAAATATAAAATTAATTAAATATTAAGGTATTATATATTGTAATATTATATATTGTAAAGAATGTATATTATTAGTTTGATATTTATAGCGCAGAGAGAAAGATAAACTATTAAACATGTGAAGAAAATATTTTGCAAAATTTGATACCAATATATCTTAACGTTGTCTACAAATACATTTTTGTTATAAACTGTATAAATAAATATTTTTTATTTATACATGGCGTGGATCGAATTGAAATAAAAATAATGCAGGAGCGAAGTTTGATTTGCAAAAGTATTTATTAAATGTGTGTTACATCCCCATACATTTTATTTATGTAATTATAAATCGTTAATGGCGTTAATACAATCATAATAACGTGTTATATTTTTACGATATTGTGTCGAATAGAATACTTGAAAAATCGCCGAATCGGAGTGTATGTGTGTCTTCGTGTGTATATATGTGTGTCTTTGTATCTTCCTTTTTTGTATATTTTAATTTTAAGAAAAATTGCTATATTTTGAAGTCAAGATCGTAAGTACATCAGTCACAATTTATAACACAGTTAAAGTTAATTTTGCCTAAATGTACAGGATATATTTGATCAAAAGCTAAAACTTTGCTGTTATATTGAACATCAACGTTGACCAATGTTGCTTTTTCCAATTTCAGAAATACACACGGAATGCCCAGGAAAAGCGCAGCATAAACAATTATGAATATCTTAAAAATAAATTTATATCTTTTGAAACTAAAATATATTAACAAATGTTATCCTATTTCTTTTGTAAACAGAGGAAAAGAAATTTGTTCTTAGTTTAAAATAGAAAATTAATATTGATCATTGTAAAATTTGAAGTTTGAATTTTATTTAATTTTTTTCCTTTTGAGACCTTTATATATGTATTGTAAGCTATTTATTTTAATAAAGTCAAGAGTATGTCAAACATGATAAATCAAGTACGACAAAGTCAAATTTTATATATGTGAACTATTTAAGTCAGAAATGTATGATAAGTCACATTTTAAAATAATAAATTTAGATAAGTCCAATATGTATCACGTGCATCACGAAATTCTTGGCTCAATGCCAATAGTCAAATAATTAAAACAGGAATTAAATTTTCGAAGATGAAAAGTAATTATCGAAATTTTAATAAGTTGAATAAACAGAAAATTAAATTCGTATTACTTGTATAGTGAATTAATTACTCTGTGTGAATAAATATAAATATCTTTTTCTCGAACAATCCTGTGCATACATGTGCATGTAATATTTATCTAATATTGATGTATATACAGAATGCGACAATGGTCAAGCGTTTGTTTCTATCAGACAATAGTCACTACCAACAACAATCTTAAAATTCTGTTGCAGACCGCAAAACCAAAGGCATCACAAACGTTGCCTTAAAACAATAGATATATGTAGCTTTCTCTTTATATAAATTAGATTATTTTGTTCGCTATATAAAATTTTGTAATGTATAAACAAATGTATATATATATATATATATATATATATATATATATATATATTTACATATTCATGAGAGATCTTAAGATAAAAAATAATAAGTATTCAATGATCATTAGACTATGATAGTGTTAAACTACGATTAATATCATACTACGATATTTTTTAATGATAGGATTAACAAATTGTAAAATAAAATTAATAATGTTTAAAAATAATAATTTTTAAACATATTATTTCAATCGTATTTTCATGATAACTATTAAATAAATCGTTAGTGATCTTTTTAATAACTTTAAAGTGTTTATTAAGTTCTATGTTAGAAAATATCGCAGTGTCATATTCATATATATAATTAATCTTGAAAAAGAAATTCTGGAATTTCTTTTTCTAATTGCGACGAAATTCGATCGTGGTTTGTAACGCCTTCAATTTCGCAGACAGCATTTGCAATTTATGCTATATCATAAAACTACATACGACAGAAAAAACTCTTATCTAATTCGCTATGTAAGTGTCGAGTGCAGTCGAAGTCTTATACGATTTCATTAATGATCATCACTTCGTGATTACATCGAATTAAAGCGTCGGCATACCCTAATCGAAGAATACTAAAGCGCTACCTTTTTATCTGGCCACGTAAACGCGAACGCGTTGGAGAATAAAATTCAATTGATAAGCACGATAAAATCGTAAATTCTTGTTTAGTCGCAATTGCACTATGAAAAGTGCAAAAGTATAGTATTATCGATGATCTGAGAATATGTGTCGTTCTAACATGTATGATATTTTTATTAATAGATAACATGAAACACAAACTATTGAAAAAAACAGAACTATATTATGTTTGAACTTGTCGAAAAATGCAAAGAGAAATTTGCTAATCATACAATAGAATGTAAAAAACAACGGCTTCCTTCCTTCCTTCCTTCCTTCCTTCCTTCTATCTATCCTTTATTCCTTCTATATTATCTTTTTAGTTATTAATATAAAAAACTTATCCTGGCTAATGAAATTTCATAGATATAATTAGAATTTTATTTAAATGCAAATAAATATACATCTTTTGCTTATATTTAGCGAATAAAATAATACAATTGTGATTTTTTAATTTACTATTTACAAATTTAATAGTTAATAGCTAATAGAATTTTTTGTTTTGTATTTTTAATAATTTTGTTGTAGATTATAATCTTTTCTCCAAATTAAAATAGTAAATAATAAAAAATCTTTCTTATAGTTGGTAGTTTATCATAAAATCCATATGTGTCAGAAGGAAATCAAACCGTTCTTTTAACATTCATCCAGGGTCACAATGGTATTACACAATTATGCAAGAAGAAATATATATCCGTACAACATATGATGTACAAATAGTAAGATATATGTATATACGTTTATATAATGCTTATTATACTCTACAATCGAAATGATCCAAACATTAATACGTTCTTCAATATGCGGTAATTCGGAAAATCATCAACCATTTTGTTATATTTCATTGTAGGAGAATTCGACGTGTCATGGAAAATGTGAAATGCGATCTCGCCTCCGTGAAAGAACGCTCAACAATATCATGATAAAAATCAACTAGTATGTCGATCAGACGAAGAAAAGGCACCAATTTCATGTTTCCATAATGCGATAACACTTTGAATCCACCGATCTAATGGTAATACATTTTTTAATATGTGTTTTGTGTGACTTAGATAATCTTATATCTATTATTCATTTTACTGATTTTCTCTTCATATTTCTCTCTTTAATATCATACGTTATATATATACTCTATAGTTTTATTTAGATACATAATTTTATAATAAAGTTTAATCAAAAATAAAATACAAAGTGTGATAAGACAATATCATAATCAGATTCAAAGTGCTAAAACATTGTTCTAATGAAAATGGGATAAGTACAAAATGTTTTGTGCTAACCGCGAGCTATTATTTGTTTATTGTATTAGTATTTGTTCTGGTCGCATATATTACATTTCAGATTTTTTATATAAAAGTACTGTTTCGCTTCTTTGAATCCTTGTTCGCTGCATTTTACTGTTGATTATACAAGACATACATCACTCTGCCGCATATGGTTTTCGTATAGAATAATTGACTAACTACTTATCATTAAGAAAAGGTACGTTGTCATCGCATTCAATTTTTCCTACATTTGAACACAGTTACAAAGTTTGGAACATTTCAAATGTTGAGCGTTTTTCTCCTTTTATATATATATATATATATATATATATATATATATATATATATATATATATATATATATATGATATATATATGATATATATGTATATGAATACACATATAAACATATCATTGCGTGTATATATATGTATGTATGTATATATATATATATATATATATATATATTATTATATATGTCTATGTTATGTAAGAATATTAATAAAAGAATATGTCCGAATGCAATATTGCTTAATTCTACATATACATATATGTATATATAATATTATATATATGTATATATATATATATATATATATATATATATATATATGTATATATATATATATATATAATATTTATAAACTTTTTATATATTCCTATAAAACAACAACATAACTCTTTTGAATAAAATGTAACAAATTAAACACAAAGTTCCTATACTAGGACAAATTATACATACATTATACATGTATACGTCTAGAGAGAGAAAGAGAGTGAACGATGCTAATCGTAAGATGTAATAGTTCTAGAATTACACTATGTAGGATGATCTATTTCACATAAATTCTTTCATCATAATGGAGGTACAACAATCTCGTTTCACTATAAATTGTTATTAATTTTATTACAATAAAAACTAAATCTTCTCGAGGTCGAATAGATATATATCATTTATCATAAACATAGTTCAAATGTTTGTTTCAATTTTTTATTCAATTCTTTTTTAATGCTTATATTATTGTTATTAAATAAAGGGAAAAAAAAACAATAGTTATATTATGATCTATTTATAAAAAAAAAAAAAAAAAAAAAAAAAAATACATGTGTATAATGTTTGATATTTTGCTTAAAATCAGTAATCAATCAGTCTTAAAAGGCAAGCATGTAACATTTGTCGAAACGAAGTTGCAGCATCTCGAAATTATGGCGCGAAACAAAGTTACAAAAAGATATATAATATCATCCTATACTTTTGAAAAATCGTCATCTAGAAGGCAGTTTACTAAGGGTTTTTTTTATAATATACATCTAAATTATTTCTCATCATTCATAAAGACTATTATGTGTGTATGTATGTATCCACCAACAGTAATATATATATATCAGACCACGTAAAAAATGCAGAAACAATAATCCTACTATGTGATATTGAAAATGTAACATATTCCCTGATTCTACCGTATTACGTAATTAAGAAATGATTGTTTCAAAAAGTATTGTTTATGCTATCTGCGATTAATATAAAAATGCATCTCACACACATGCTTTTTATTAAAATTTTGTTGGAATTACACATAATATTTGCAATATTATTTGTTCACATAACAAGAATTGTTCCTTCGAAAAGAATTATGTTTCATTCATTACACAAACAAATTGCACAATATTAAATTAATTGCACAATTTAGACTATATCTATTCGATTTTTGGCATTTTAGATCGAATACTGAAATCGAAAAATAATGTTCTTAACAGTAAGGCAATTTTAAAAGATAATTTATAGATTATATCTAAGAAAATCTTTTTACAATTTTTGTGTTGCTATTTTATATTATAGGAGAAGTTAAGTTTATTCATTCAAAAATTTATGCAAATTTTGGTTAGATTACTTTCTCATAAATTTAAGTTCTTCCGAACATGTATGACATAATATATACATAAAAATAATTGAATAAAATATATTATAAATTGCATAATTGTATTTTCTATTATATATAGCTGTACTAATTATAACTTGAAATATATATATAATCATTCTTATTTTGTTATATAAAAATATTTTGAAAATAGGATTTTAACTATCGTTACCTAAATAGCCATAAATGTAAGACATTAAGAAGAATGTTTAATCCGAAATTAATATACTGCGAATACGATACAAAAATCTCGAAGAAACAACTGATCTTACAGAGTATCACAAATAAGAATTGCACTTACTATATTTACGTACAGTGTATATTATATATATATAATATATCCACATATAAATATATAAAGAGAAGATAATACTATAAAAACAAGAGATACGAACGCCTATTATCGATAAAAGCCAACATATATATAAATTAGTATATATACTATTATATATGTTTCATAAATTCTCTATAATATACATATAAGGCCAAATGTACATTGACATGACAGCTACATTAGTATTATCATTGCGTTAACATTTTGTTTGAACATGTTAACTTCATAAGAAACTGATATGCAAACAATGTGAGTAAAGTTAAAAATAGTATATAATCTGTAAAAATAAATTCGGCACGCTCGTCTTCACGTCGAATATGACGAAAATAACAGGTTTGTTTAACTGCATATGGCAGCACAATTAATTTTAATATCGTTGGCTCGTTAATCTAACAACAAGCATTGATCACTGATAAAATCTCAATGACGGCAGTATCTTTAAATAATGTATCGTAGATGTGTTTCTTTTTCCAAGTACGAAAATTAGAATGCATTCGCGTTGCTACCCTCCGATACACGAAAAAATAGAACGAATTTGTTCTCACATTTTGTTAGACAATATAATAACATATATATATGTATATAACATCGGATTAATAAATCAGAATATGTCAAGATTTTACCAAAATCACATTTATCACTAATAACAATTATTTGTAATATATATATATATATATATATATATATATATATATATATATATATATATACACACACAAAATATAAGGTAACTTGACATTTCCCACATTCTTTACCATAATGTATTATTGATAGCAAATAAAATATACTATAGTAAATATTAGTCATACCAGAACAAAACCGGTTATCTATAGTTCAATTTAAATTAGACTATAATGGGATGGAAAATAGAATTAATTTCGAAAATCTTGGAATTAGATACAAACATTTTTTAAATAAAAAATAAAGCTTTAAAATTCATCTGCCGTCGAAAAAAATTGATTTTTCCATATAAAATAAAACATACATTAATTAATCACGTCACATGTATGGTCTTTATATCATATAGTCACAACGTCGTCTTTGTCTGATCTTATCAGGCCTTCGAAAAGCCCTCATATCGCTTAGTCATATACAAAGTGATAAATAAATAAAGTATATTTTATTTTACACTTCCCTCTCGTCCAAGAAAATGATGTCTATATCGAGTTCCAAAATTTTCGAAATTATTTTTGTTTTTTTCCCTTTATTATTGGACTATTAGCGCACAATGAAATAATTTCACATTGTCAATTTGATTATACAATTTCAAGAATTCATTAGATTGACAACATAACTAGAAAAATGTATAATCTATAAATTTACAATTAAAGAAGATTCTCTCAATTCCTTGATATATTGTGTATTTTTCGAATAGTGTTACTGACCGAAAAAATAACCGTCATGTGATATGACATCTACTCCCATTTCGCGGATATCGCTAATGTTTATACGTTATTTGAATTGCCACTAGTCTACCTTACAAGCAACCTTGCATTCGGAGTTAAACATCTATTACTCCAATTTATCATTATATATACGTAACATGTAATAATGCAATATCTCTTGTCATAAAAAATCGTAAGCCTTAGTCATACTTCGAACAAGGTCATTTGTAATTACAGGATGGATAATATTCGTAAAACGCGTTAACAAACCTGTTTCTAATATATAAAAATTTATATTTATAATTTATATATCTACACACACATATATTCTATCTGCGTACGTATACCAAGAATATATTTTAAGTGAAATTCTTTTAATCGTGAACATAAATCACAGCATGATATTTTATTTCAAGATGTAATAATAATAAGCATTTTTCATAAAACCAGCTTACATTTTGTTAATTTTTTCCTTCGAATTTTTTTTGAAGAAGAAACAGGTTTCCTAACTGTTTTCTCTGAAAGAGATTTTCTTTATACCTTAAGAGTAGCTTTGGGAGACCAATGGTGGAAACGGGCGGGTCCTGCGGGATAAGAGGACGGGTGTACCCATTTATTCCCCCGGTGTCCCATAAAGGGCGGCGGAGAAGGACCACCGAGGAAATGTGGAGGCATTATATTGTACCAAGGCTGGCTGATTGAATGAGGACCATAACCCATGCTAAAGGAGTGGCCGAACCACGGACGATTTCTGTTCAGATGAAGTCTAGGACTATTCAAATTACGCTTCCTACCTGTACCATTATTGCTATGCTGTTGATTTTGATTAGCAGTGCTTAATAATTTTGACTTCGGCTGTTGTTGTTCTGTACTGGTAGTTAAAGGGGATTTCTGCAACAGAAACATATTTATTTTTAAGTTATCTTGTAATTACGATTGGATAACAGATATAAAGAAAATATCGCATGTAAATAAAATATCAATATTAACAATTTCAAAGATAATCACTTTTCCAATCTGTAAATTAATAGTTCTTTGTATAATAATACATGTTCAATATCTAATCAATACATTCAGAATGAATATTGCAAATTATTTATTGTACAAATATTTTATTGTAAATCGCTTATCATGCAAATCTTTTGTATGATGAAGAACTTGTCATACAAAGAACAAATTAATTTATAAATCTAGAAATTTATAAATTTAGAAATTTGAATTTATATTGTTTATACTTATACTCTATACTCTATGTATTAAAAAGTTTAATCTGTTTTAATTTGTATTAATTTGTTTATCGATTGTAAGACATTAATTAAATTAAAAATAATCAAGAGGGAAACGCTTGCCTGTATCTTGATGGGCCCCACATAAACTTCCTTACTCTCTTTATTTATGTTCTCTTTGTGTTCTTGAAAGATGGGTACAGCATTCTCCTTGTCCTCAAACGATGCCAACGTGCAGTACGATCCCTTGCTCTCGCCAAATCGACAGCAGACCTCGTTGGGGTCAACCCACAAAGTTAACTCTACCGGTAAGGTCAGATCCTCGTATTTGACTCCAGCAGCACTCGCGGCGCTCTCCAAGGTCGCATCTCGGCGATTGTGGCCATTGACGCGAATACAACGATATCCCTGACCTTTGAACGGCTTGTCGGGAAACCAGTGATTTTTAAAGCGTTCCGTCAGCAGTTCGACCAAGTGCCGCTTGAAGCATTCTAATTGATCGGGACTAAATTTTTCGCTTTTTTCGATCAGCTTTACTAAGAACAGTACCGCCGCCCTGATCTCGTTGAGCATCTTGTCGCTGTCGTATGTCCAAATTACAGGTCGATCGAGTGCACCTCTCGCGATACCACAGTAGTAAGCTCTTGGAAACTAAAGTACCATTTGCCCAAGTCACGGTGGAGCACATAGAGCCCTTCTGCACCGTTGCAGCGCTTGAATTCTTCAAGATCTATGTTTCTGGCGTGTATTGCTGGCGTCTTGCTTGCCAAACTTTGAATAATTTTGTCGCGACTGTATAATTTGTATATCCCACTAAAGCAGCTACAATCTGTATATAAACAGAAAAAAATAATATCGTTATCTATTATTATAATATATTTCAATATTTCATTTCGAGATTCCGAGCCGTTTAAAATTCGGATTGAAAAGTAGAATCGAATAAAAATCGTAAAACGGTATTGGAAAGGGAAGAAAACAATTACAATTAGATTGCACACACAAATAGATTGCCTCCTGCTAATCAAAATCCTCGGTGATAGTAAACATAAACGCGTGAGTCAACGAGCTCTTAATTAAAAATCTAATTCATGCCTCAATCTCACTAAAGTACCTCTTAATACGCTTGGAGAAAAAAAAAAAAAAAAACCAGAACGCGAAGCGCGTTCCACTTTTCAACGAACTGACACACGACCGCTCGAAAACACTGTGCCCTATACAAAACACAGCGTTTGTTTGTTTTCCTCTCGATACTTAAACGAAACCACGTGTCTCGTTCAACGTACATTCAGCGTGGCCGACGTCGCGCGATCGAGATATCATGCACGGACTCGACGCGACCGATCGCGCGACGAATCCCAGTACAATATGTTATGCAGCTTAATAATAGCAGGCAGGTTAGGCAAAGGAGGTCGCGTATCCGAGCGCGAAGACGGCTCGCATCGCTCGCGCCGCTGATAATCGACCGACGTTCGATTTTTGCCGATGATCACGTGCATTATGTCGGGTTCGCGGAACGTCGATACGCCACAACGATTTATGCCAGATCATTGCCGTCGTCCCGCGCACTGCCAAATCGTGCCCCCGATTTTCCCGATTGCGATGCGTGTCGCGAACGCGTTTATAATATCGGGCGTTGAACGCGACGCGAGCCCATCGATATCGCGCGATAACGATATGAAATCAATCTTACAAGTCAGTGACGAAAATTCCGTGTCTCTCTAGTGCGCGAAACTCAACTACGTCTTCTTTCTCTTTAAATATACCCGACCCAACACGTGTTACGTTCACCCGTAATCATGGAGTATAACGTACGATGTAGATGTACGTACCTCACAACTGTTTTTCTACAATTGGCTTGACCAATCAGCGTATATATTGTAATACCGTCTTAAGAAATCGCATTGTCAACTATCAACAGGTCTGTTCGTTTTGTTTTTGCACACAGTTAGAATGAGAATGATCTAATTTCCACCAAAGTCTTCAATCCGCTTCTGTTTCGCATCGAATTTAACGTACTGTTTCCACTGGAAGTTAAATACATAGTTAAATATGTAACTTTTTCCTAGAAAACATAAAAAGTTACATGATCGATACCTTGGTGCGAATTAAATGCTTTGATGGAAACTAGACTAATGAATGTATATTTAGGCATTAGAGAAAAAGAGAGAAAGCGAAGAAGTATAAGCCTAGTTTACACCGATATGCTTTAATACGTATTAATCGCTACACTGGCCAATCATAACCATTCCTCTAAAGAATGATATGATTGTGATTGGTCGGTATAGTATTTAATACGTATTAATGTATATTAGTGTAAACTAGGCCATAGAATATATAGAGAATACATCCATGTAAACAAAACGCAAAGATCTAATATTGCAAAAGTGAGGCTGATATTATATTTATATTATATTCGCATATGACAAAAAGTTCGTCAAATGTATCAATTTGTCGGATAAAGAAAAATAAAAAATTTTTAGAGTCTTTATCAGTAATCTAAAAATTTTCAATACACTTGTGGTTTTTTTTTTGTTCGAATTTACTTCATAGCTCTCAGCTGATGAAACTAAACGAAGCACGTACATATACACACACACGTGGTTGAAATTTGATTTCATACTTCATACCTGCATATTTGTTTTTGAAAAATGTTAAACATGCATAGAAATGCGCCTAATATTCTAGTAACAGGTATATAATAGTTATGTAATTGTAATACGCATCATTTAACAAATTCCATTCAGAATAATTATAATTTTCAGGCACGCCTGGTGTCGGTAAGAGTTTAATGTCGCATATGTTGTCGGAGAAAACTGAATTAGAATGGCTCGATGTTAGTAAACTAGCTATAGAGAATGAATGTGTAACTGAATACGACAATGTGTATCATTGCAATATGTTAGATGAGGAAAAGGTATTGTGATATAATTTATTGTTATCGAGTTGATATATCTTACCACTATAAAAATTTTTAGTTAAAATATAAGTCTGTAGAATATTATTTGCTGTTGTATTGTCTAAATCTTCTATATAAATTTTTGCACAATATTTTTTTTTCTAGCTACTGGATGGAATGGAGAATCTTATGAATGAAGGAGGAAAGATTGTAGATTACCATAGTGTCGATTTCTTCCCCGAGAGATGGTTTGACATTGTACTTGTACTCAGAACAGACAATACTATCTTATATGATCGCCTCAAAGAAAGGGGATATTGTGGAAAAAAACTAGAGGATAACATAACTTGCGAAATTTTTCAAACTATTCTTGAAGAGGCAAGGTCATCCTACAGGAAAGAAATAGTACACGAACTAATGAGCAATACTTTAGATCAGGTGACAGATAATGTAAATAGAATATGTCAGTGGCTGGAGCAATGGAAAATAGACAATCAGCAAACTTGAAAATATATGTAATTAATTTCTCCTCAATCTGATACAATCTCTCTTGCTTTATTTACATTATTTAAATTAAACTAAGGCATTATTTACACTTTAACTTGTTGCAAATACAAAAATCTGTGCATAAGTTACACGTTACAAAATAATACATATAAAAACATGTTTTTTATATTTAATGCATTAAAGAAAAATGATTTAAAAACAGAATTTTTGTTTGTTGCAAAAGTTATAATATATTTATTCTACTATACCTAAGTCATGCTTTAGCCTTTTTAATCTATTATCTATAGTATTATAGTATTTCATTTTTATCAAGATCTTTATTGCCATTTCCATATCTTCCTTATTGAATGCTTCTGCCACATGTCTGAAGAAAAATTGACAAAAACATTACAAGGTATATTAAAATTTTAACAGTATAAATTTTTTTTTATGGTTAAGGAAAGCGAAGATTACTTTGATAATGTATCAAGTATTTCTTTGGATTCTTTGACCAATTTGATGATTTTGTCTTTGTCCTCCAACGCATTTTCTATTTCTTCATTACGCTCCATAATCTCTATAAGAAATTCTGAATTCAAGTTGGTGGTTGCTTCTGGTATCGATATACCTCTTAATTGTAACATATACAATCCTCTTTTTAATGGATGCACCAATGTACTATAAGCCTTATTTATTAGAGAAGATATATTCTCGGAGATTTGTCTTTCTTTCTATCGACAGTTAAAACAGATTTTTCTTATAGATATAGAAAGGACATTTCGATAATCTTAAATTAAGAGGCTTGTGATAGAAAATTATATGCCTAAAAATGAATACTTGCCTCAGATTTGTTACCAAATTTATCAGGATGTAACATTTTTTGCAACTCTTTATATTTTTTGTGTACTTCTTCATTCGCCACATTATAATTTTTTTTAATTCCTATGATGTCGAAGTAATCCAAGTTCTGCGGTAGTTCCTGCAACACTTTGCATTTCGAACAGAACAGCTCGGATTTGTATATATAATTGCAATTCCAACATTTAAGTGGGCTATCGCTGCAGAAACACGAAGTTCCCGATAATTGGATTGCAGGGTGAATCGTATTTCTCGATGCATAATACGAATACAATTTGCATTGCTGCTTGACCGGACTTACTGCCATCATGGATTTTTTAATGATTCTCGTCAAAAACATTTTTCCAATGTAATCTCGTCATATAATCTATGCCATGTACGATACAATTATCGCACATTATCTACACGAGTCATTGTTCGAGGTTGTACTTGAATTTATGTCTTCCGCCTTCCGCTTCTCTCCTGCTCTTTCCGATAAAGTACGATAAAGCGCTATCAGACCGTATCGGGGCGCGATGACAATAGCAACTTTAGGTTAGATCGAGTGTCTATATGCAGCAGAACAGATGGTTTGGTATAGGAATTCACAATTCTACATCTAATTTATAATATTGTATCTCGATTCAAAGAAAGACAAGTGGGATTATGAATTCAATCAAGAGTCGCGGTCACAAGAACAACACGTGCCACAGAATTTGACGAAAACTAGAAACGTGCGATCCCCGAGCTTTCTTCAAGCTCTCTAGACTCCGGAAAAACACAGCGAAATGGGAGATCATCGACAACAATTGAGCAATTTAATCAAATGGTTGGGTACATTCGATCTTCAAGCGCCGCATAACTCTGCAGAGGATATAAGTGATGGGGTTGCCCTGGCGGAAGCCTTGGCCCAGATTGCACCAGAGTGGTTCACAGCGGTATGGAAAGCGAAGATCAAGATTGACGTAGGTGCCAACTGGCGTCTTAGAGTAAGCAACATGAAGAAGATTGTGGAGGCTGTGATGGAATATTACTTGGAGTGTTTGAATCAGCAATTGTCAGGCTACGTCAAACCAGATGCGATCAAGATCGGCGAGCATTGCGATAGCGACGAGCTGCGTCGTTTATTACAGCTGATTCTTGGCTGTGCTGTCAATTGTGATCAGAAGCAACAGTACATCACCAAAATAATGGGTATGGAGGAAACTGTACAGCAGGCAATAATGCAGAGTATCCAGGAGCTTGAGAGCAGCGTGCATGGATCCAGATTGAGTCTGCGTACCAGCTTAAACTTTGAATTGGATATGGCCGATGGTGCTCAACAGAGACTTTATGCTGAACTCCAGGCAACAGCGGATCAACTAGCGCAGAAGTGTCACGAGCTTGATCAACAGCTTTCTCTGTTACAGGAAGAAAAGGCTGCATTAATTGCGGAGAATAAAAAATTGCAGGAGCAACTGGACGAGTTTGAAAATCCAGAGGAGTCTGGCTCTATATCGAAATATTCTGGGCTACGGAAACAAGTGGAAGCATTAAAGGACGAATTGTTTAAGATGGAAACATCCAGGGATGATTACAGATTAAAGGCAGAATTGTTGGAAAAGGAAGTGTTGGAGTTACAGTCGAGACAAGAAGATTTGCAAAAAACAGCTGACGAAGCAAATCAGCTGAAAGACGAAGTCGATGCCTTGAGAGAAACTGTAGATAAAGTATCAAAATATGAAATCATGATAGAATCGTACAAGAAGAAGATGGAGGATTTGAGCGATCTTAAGAGGCAGTTAAAGATATCGGAAGATAAGAACGTCGAATATTTACAAGCCAAGTTGGACTATGAAGAAGAAGTAAAGCGTACGATGATGTTGCGTAATCAGTACTCTGCGTTGATACCACTGCTT
>NW_027223335.1:4760211-4929278 GCF_030449975.1 Polyergus mexicanus
ATTCTCTCTTTCTCTCGCGTAGAACGTTCGCCGTGGCCTCTTCCCCCACTACCGCCGTCCGTTAGCCAATCGTAGCGCACTTCCGGCCATTTCGCGTGAGCTGATCAATGAATATATGTAGAGGTCCACGGCTTATATTTATAGAAAGTGGTCTCGCGCGTGACGAATGGACTACGCCGATTGGTCGGCCGCGGGAACTACTTGGCCGTTCGAATTATGCGCGCGAACAATAAACGCGATATTTTAATTTCCCAATTTCAATGTTTATCGCTAGCATAATTAAGAAACATTAATTTTCAACTTTGCATAGTAGTATTTTTTGCATTATGCGTAACTAATTTCACAAGTTGATATGAAGATTTAGTACCATATAATGTCGAAAAGAAAATACTCGATATATTGCGGATATTAATATCAGTTTTACAAATATTACATAATATGAAAATTTTTATGTAGCGTATAAAAGAGCTTTTTAAATGCTTCAATTTTATCTGTGGATTATTTTACATAGTGGCTTATTATTGTGACAATTTTTTTAGGAAAAAAAATATTCACACATCGGATCAAATCATTTACTGCAAATATGTGCCAGAATTGGACCAGTGTTAGAGAAAGAAGTGCCGCCATGTGTCCCTGGAGCGATATCGCTTTTGGGTGCAGGCAAACAATCTTTGCTGCGTACCTACGAAGGTATGAGAATTAAATAAATGTCTTTTATTAATTATATTCTTTATTGCAATAATAGAATTTTTTCTTTTAATAGTATATAAGTATGTGAACATTGTATATAATGTACTAAATTTTATTTTTGTAGACATCACACGTTGTGTATACAGCATTGTCGATTTTTCCACAAGATTCGGTGGAAAGCCCTTCCTGGAATTATCTGGTAGTTTGTCAGTGCCTAATATAGGTAAGAAATTAAGAGTTGGCAATTGAATGCAAATATACTTGCTATATATGCAATTTTATTGGCACTTTTCTGATACTTTTTTTTCTGCCTTGTAAAATGTCAATATATAATTTTGTTATGTGTATATGTTTTTGCCCACTAGTACGTGTACTTCAGGGACGTGAAAATTCTGGTCCCCTAAGTCGAAGACAGGCAATACCGACAAAGTTTTACAGCAAGATGAATTTATATCGGCGTACACTGGGTCATTTATCCGCAGTGTATTGTGTATTGTTTGATCGCACTGGTAAATATATTATAACTGGCGCGGATGATTTGCTTGTTAAAGTCTGGAGTTCAGTCGATGGACGTTTACTCGCCACTTTTCGAGGCCCGTCCGCCGAAATTATGGACATTGCAGTAAATTTTGATAATACTTTATTGGCGGCAGGAAGTTTAGATAGAGTATTGAGAGTTTGGTGTTTCCAGACAATGTCACCTGTAAGTAAAACGAAAATATTTTTTAAGCGAAAATTATTTTCATTTTTATATACGATAATTATATTTTTCTTTTAATTTATATACATATACATTATATATATATATATATATATATATATATATATATATATATATATCTTCTTTTAGGTGGCAGTTTTAATGGGGCATACAGGCATGATTACATCTGTAAATTTTTGTCCGATAGAATGTAATGGTGTCTACTATTTGGTCTCTACTAGTACTGATGGATCAGTGGCCTTTTGGTCTCATACAAAGAAGTCGAACGAAAGAGCGGTATTTCAGTAAGTTTAATTTAGTCATAAAATAATTCTTTATAAGTATCATTCTGTCTGTAATATATTATTCTCAATATTTTGTATTACATTTGTAATACATGTATTGTATTATTTTCATAATAAAATAAAACAATATAATATATTCAATACATATTTGTACATAGAACGATAGTGTGCGATATGTAATTTGTTGCAGGACAAAACCTATTCAATATCATGAGAAAATGAGACCTGGTCAAGCACAAATGATTTGTGCCTCTTTCAGTCCTGGAGGTGCATTTATGGCAGCTGGATCTGCAGATCATCACGTAAGGGTTTACACAATGTTAGGGGACGAAGGACCACGCAGAGTCCTCGAAGTCGAGTCGCATTCCGATACTGTAGATAGTATTCAATGGGCTCACAGCGGTTTAAAATTTATTTCTGGTTCTAAAGACGGTACTGCGAATGTATGGCATTTTGAGCAACAACAATGGGTACATAAGCAGCTGCTCATGACGACAAAGCTTCCTGGGTATGTTTTTAACGAAGTTTCTTTTTATAAAGATTTTATACTCATCAGTTTAATAACATAGCATGTTGAAATTATTCTTCTTTTTTTTTCTTTTACAGAGAACCAGAAACAGACGATGATACAAGCAAAAAAGCAAAAGTAACTATGGTTTGTTGGGATGTGAGCGATGAATACGTTATAACAGCAGTGAACGATTACTCATTGAAAGTGTGGAATGCTAAATCTGGTGAACTGATGAAAGTTTTGCGAGGACATAAGGACGAGGTGTTTGTATTGGAATCACATCCAATAGATTCTCGTTTGATACTCAGTGCTGGTCATGATGGGCAGCTTATAATTTGGGATGTGTTAAACATGGAACCGATAGCATGTTTCCAAAATTTTGTTGAAGGTCAAGGAAATTGCGCTATCTTTGATGCAAAATGGTCGCCTGATGGTACAATGCTTGCTGCGACAGATTCTAATGGACATCTTTTGATGTATGGATTTGGATCTGGCGCTGAAAAATTAAAAATTGTAAACTATCTTGCAGTTTTATTTATATATATTTTGTTTTGTTTTATACGAGTGTTTAATCTTCTAAATTATTTTCAGATACCAATAGAATTATTCTTTCATACGGATTACCGGCCCTTAATAAGAGATGCAAATAATTATGTTCTTGACGAACAAACGCAAACTGCGCCACATTTAATGCCTCCGCCGTTTTTAGTTGATGTGGATGGAAATCCTTATCCACCGGCGCTACAGAGATTGGTACCAGGAAGAGAAAACTGTAGGGGCGAACAATTGGTACCAAATATTGCAGTTGGTGCTGGCGGTAAGATTTACATGCTCGATACTTTATACAAAACAAGATATTTTGAACTGTCTTAACAATTGAAACAAAAATATTATATACGGAAGAGTTTTCAATAGCAGGACAATATTGTACTTGGTTTTTTTTGCATTTATATTTTTAATTTTTTTAATTATATCTAAGATTTTTTATATAAATTATTTTTTTGCTGAAAGAATATATATATATATATATATATATATATATATATATATATGTACAAATTTATATCAAATAGGGATGCAAGAAGTTATAGAAGGCCTTCCAGAACAAGAGCCAAGATCGAACATTGATCGATTGATTGAGGCTCTTGCTCAGAGACAAAATATCAATGCAGATGGGGAAGTCATTGGTGCTGGTGATGATAGAGAGAATATCGCGGAACAACCGATTCGTCAAATAGCGAGTCCTCGTGGTAGTAGAGCTGGTTTGAGGAGAGAGGGAAATGTCGAAGGTGTCCGACAAAGTAGCGGTAATTGGCAGAGGGATAACACTACACCATGGAATAAACCTATTCTTGCACGTCCCATGAAACCTGCCATCAAAAAGACTCAAATTAAAGCGGTGTAAGTAATTATATTGCTTTTCTCTGATAATATTATTGGACAAATAATATAATTATACAGCAATGAGAATCTCAGGAAATAATTTTAAATAAATTTATTAATAATTTATTTATGATATACAGATCAACATTAATGTGATTACATATTAAATAAACTGCTAATATTAATGTTAAAAGAAATATATATTGACCTTTACATTAATTCGCATTTGTACATTATTTGTAAAGTCACGCAATGGCAGATATGGAGTTAGAAAACTGGCGACGAGAAATGCGACGGCGACCGCAGCCTACATCGAGCACTGCCACTAATCAAGGCAATATAGGAAGTAGACCCATAAACCGCAAACGTAATAGAACTACTAGACACGGTTATAGAACCAGAGCAACGCGTGATGAAGAACAGGAGGAGGAAGAATATGAGGTACCTCACAGAAGCGATATTTAATACTGATAAGTATTAACTCATAGACAATTCTATTTGCTATTGTATAATAATGAATAGGAAATTTCAGAATTTTTTAGTTGGTTAAGCGTCGTAATATTGTGCATTTTTACAGAATCCTGATAATACTGGCACATCAGCGAGTTCAGCCAGCACCAATAGTAATGATTCTACTGCTCATGAGGAAGATTTGTGTTCCGATAGCACTACTACAGACTCGAGCACTGAATATTCAGACTGGATGGCGGATCATGGACTGAATTTAGAACCACCTAAACGTAGCAAACGCAAACCCGTGAAAAAGCGTTCTGTCACACCACCGAGTGATGTTGATAGAAGACGCAGTAAACGTCCTAAGAAAAAGGTAAGTTTGTAACTCTTATATTATTTTTAATTTATTTTGAATTTTGTTTAAACTATCATTTTATTATCCAACAGGGAGTACAAATAGCTAACGGTACTTGTGAAGTTCCTGACGTTTACCGCCCTTCGGAATGGCTTACTGAAGTAATACCGAGGAAAGCCCCTTATTATCCGCAGATGGGCGATGAAATAGTATATTTCAGACAAGGTCAAAAATTCTATTTAGATGCAGTTAGGAATAAAAAGATTTATGAGCTTAGTCCACGGTGCGAGCCATGGACCAAGATGAATATTAGGGTATGTTTACTTTATTTTAGGGGATGAAAAAAGAGGAGGTTTTTAACTATATAGGACGGAACATTAAAAAAAAAATCTTAAATAGAATAGACACGCGCGTATATGTATACTAATTAGAAAAAATATTTATATTGTAGGCACAAGAGTTTGTAAAAGTAGTGGGTATTAAATATGAAATTAAACCGCCTCGCTTATGTTGCTTGAAATTAGCGTTAATGGACGAAGACGGTCGACTTACCGGACAGAATTTCACTATCAAATATCACGATATGGCTGATGTGTTAGATTTCCTGGTGTTACGTCAAACTTTTGATACGGCGTTGGCACGAAGTTGGTCCGAAGGCGATAAGTTTCGCTGTATGATCGACGACGGTTGGTGGATGGGACAGATTGTTGGGATGGAGCCGCTAGATGAAGAATTTACGGAATCGTTTTTTATGTGCTTTCGCGTCAGATGGGATAATGGAGAATACGAACGAATGAGTCCTTGGGATCTCGAGCCTGTTGATGAAGATAGTAAGCTCGTCATTTATTTCGCGATTATCAAAATAAATATTTATTTTTGAATTAATCGAAAAAGCGAGTATAAAGATGTATATTTTGATCTAATATTTTTATCTCGCTTTTTTCTTTAGATTCTTTAATTTTGTACTATATGCATTAATTATACTTGTTTAGGAATCCCGATGGAAATCGGTGGTGCGGTTCCCGTCTTACCGGAGGAAAGGCAAGCGATACTGTATCAACCCCATACGGAAGAATGGCCCATGGGTGATAGAGAAGCGACTTGTCGTCGAATTATACGAGGTCTGGATCAGGTGATGAGCCTCGCAATCGCGGAACCATTTGTGGCACCAGTGGATCTCAGTCTTTATCCGACTTATGCGTATATTGTTGAATATCCGATCGATTTGTCGACTATAAAAGCTCGTTTTGATAATCATTTCTACAGAAGAATCACGTCGGCGCAATTTGATGTTAGATATTTGGCAACGAATGCTGAACAATTTAATGAACCTCATAGTCATATAGTAAAAAAGGCGAGAATAGTCACTGACTTATGTTTGCGCATAATAAAGTAAGCAAATATATATTTTTTTCATTTAGTGCAAAAGTTAAAATTTGTATAATCTTTACATTCTATACTAGTAGATGAATGTTATATAATATAATAATGTTTCTCTTATGCAGGGAACCTACTGATTTGGATGTTCCAGCAGTATATCATCAATTGAATGATACATACCATTCCTCTGAATCAGAGACAGAGATAGAAAACAAACCTTCAACAAGTAAACTAAGATCATCGAGTAGAAATTTACGTTCGCAACAAATTTCACAAGACTGGAAATTAGCATGTCGTCAATTATTGGAGAGTCTATGGCAATGTGAAGATTCAATTCCTTTTAGGTAAGATGTGGCGAAAATTTAAATTATCATTTTCTCTTTTTTATTTTTGTGAATATATAATCATATTGAAAATATAATCATATGAAAAATCGTTTTGCAGAGAACCAGTTGATAGATTAGAACATCCAGAGTATTATCAGATAATAGACACACCAATGGACTTGCGTACTGTCAAAGAGGATTTATTAGGCGGCAATTACGAAACACCATCGGAATTTGCCAAAGACATGAAATTAATATTTACAAATAGTAGAAATTTTAATACGAACAAACGTTCGAGGGTAAATTAATACAATTTTTGCTTTGTTTACATACTTTACATAGTTACTCCATAGTTCTGTGCGATACATTGTTAAATATTTTATTATTTATTCAGATATATTCGATGACAGTAAGACTATCGGCTATGTTCGAAGAACATATGCGTAGGATACTTTTAAATTGGAAATCGGCACGTAGACGTAACGACAATGCGAAAGCAAAAGGAAAAGGAAAACAGAAACGGAAACACAACTTAAGTAATGGTACAGGTAAGCATCTGTGTGTCGTATTACTTTATATAAATGTAATATAATTAAACGCTAACTGTTGCAGGATCTTCTAAATCGAAACCTGTTCCAAGCGATGATGAAGATGAAGATGATGTAAATAGCGATAACGATAACGATGATGAGGAATCGAGTAAAGATCAGAAAAAGAAGAATTTTGATGTATCTACACCTGGTATGCCCATGTATCTTTCTAAATTCACTCTATCGCGAAAGAAATTTATTGGATTTTGCACTCGAAAGTGTTGAGTAAAACTTGTAAGAATAAGTTGAATTCGGAATAAAATTATGACTATATTTTAATAAGATCAGCGGAATTGAAGAACGAGCTATATTATAACTATCTTTTTCTCTTATTAACCATATTTGTACTTTGTTCATACAAACCAAAATTTAGCAAATTTTTTCACTAGAGATATCTTTTACAACAATTTACAGTTTCTAAAATTGATAACCATTAAATTAAAATTATTATTGTAATAAACTAGTTATAGTCGATTATCCTTATTATTTTGATTCAAATTATTTTAAATTACTAATTTTGATTTGATTTTGATCCCTTTCTAGGACCCTCGCGGATGACGAATGGTCATACGAAGCGATCTAGCTCGTCTCGACCAACATTGAAACTGAGGATTTGCCGTTCAACCGTGTCGAAGAAGTCAAAGAACAGTGATAGTGATGTTAGTGAATCAGAGGCAACGACAGATACTGATAGTAGTGACAGTGCCCCTGTCCGACGAACTAGAGCAAGGACGGTGGTGCCTAGTGTTAGTGCCGATACCGATTCTGGGGATGATTATACGCTCAATGGTCGGGGTAAGCAGGTTCGCAAAAATCGCTGCAAGAATATTAAGAATAGTAAACAATCTAAATCCAAAGTGAAATCGAACGTTATTGTGGACGACGACGATGATGATGATGATGATGAATACGTTGCGAAGAACAAGGCGAATGACAATGATAACGAAGAGAACAAGGAAGACGACGAGGAACAGCAATTTGTCGCACCAGACTCCACGGAAGAGGAAAGTGAAGAAGAAAAATTTGTCAGAAGAGATACTAGATCGCGAAAATTAGTGGTAGAGAGCAAGGAAAACCAAAAACACACCCCTAATAATGGAAAGAACGAAAATAGCGAGAGCGAGAGCGAGGATGATGATGATGAAGAACAGGACGAGGAGGAAGAAGAAGAGGAAGAGGAAGATGAGGAAGAGAAACAGTTACAGCACGAGGTCAATAATCAAGATTCTGAAGACAGTGATTATTCATATAAAGTACAATTCAGGTCATCGCGCTCCAGCCGTCGAAAACAGCGCGGCTCCGTGGACTCAGAGGATACGAGGCAACAGTACAGCAGCAGACGAGCGGGTCGAAAGCGTCCTCATTATAAGGAGGAAAGCGATGACAGTAACGGGGTGCCAGTAAGAAACCGACGCAAGATCAAGCGCCGCTCTTACGCTGAGGAGAGCGACGAGGACAGCGTACAGGAACCTGGCATTAGTATAAGTAGTAGAGGCCGTATACGTAAAATGACACCACGCGCGCGTGCTTATCTTTTAGAATCACCCTAACGACATCTTCTATGTTAGTAGAAGTCGTGTGTATATTAAAGAACCTGTTTCATAGAAATCCTGATAAAGACCGTATCATCTCGCGCATTCTCAGATCAATATGTCACATTGCAATCGAAAAGCTAAAATGTAAACTATAGCGCGTATAAATACTTCGAAATGTTTGATTGACCAATTAGGATGGAAATTTTTGCAGTTTTCCTCCTGATTCGTTTCGAAGCATTTATCAATAAAGCTACAAGTAGAATGGACTTAGAAGATGAAGAGAGTTTTCAATTTGTTCATCTTCTCCATCTCTATATTTATTTTTTCATTGTTACACATTGTTCATAATATGTAATTGCAATAGGAATTTTCGATACTATAGTACGGTTTTCGAAAATAAAGTTGTAAGAACTAGAGTTCCAAACAAGATATGATATCTGTTACTTTCGGCGCACTCTTGTTTGGCTTATTTATATAAAATATAAAAATTCATGTACTATAGTGTCATATTGAATGCTTCTGCTATGAAGAACTTCTATTTTTACAAAGTAGTTCTTTGAAGCGGGTATTCTTTTCTTTTTATATTTGTCTACATCTTCAAATGATATACATACTAATATAATGGTACAAGCGGAAATAATTTTATAAGCAGACATACGATATTTTCGGTATCTTGATAATCATCTTGTATATGACATGTTCAATCGAATTCATATTAGACAACTACTGTATATAAAGTTTCACTCGCTCTAGAGAAAATTATATAGAGAATTCTATATAATCGCGTTATTGTACAGATATAATGATTATCTTGTTACTTGTAAATGTGGAAAGACGAGCGGCTTGCTCGCGTAAAGACATGAGTTCTCGTTTGGTTGTGGCAATTGCTTCCATGATTTCGAAAGTTTTAAGATTCATATAAATACAATTTTTATGTTATGACAATAAAAAGAGAATCTGTATAAAATCATCTTATTTTATAAAATAGTTTTCAGTTTCGTAAAAATAATAAGTTATACAATGCACTTGTGAAATTTATCAAGTTATTATTTTTACAGGTCTTCATAATATATCATTGTAATAATTGTTCGTTGAGAGTTTATCTATAGAAAAACTTTATACGATTTTCTACATATTCTGAGTTATTAAGAACATGTATGAAACAGTATTTTATTTTATCTATATGAAAGATTCTTGACACACAGTGAAATGTAAATGTAATAGTAATTAGATATAATTCAATTTCCGTATATTGCCCGGGTAAAATTTATGCAGTTTGTTACATATGCAATAATTTCTTCTTTGGACACTGGACTTATAATTAGCGTTTTTAAAGTTATATTAAACAACGTGACATTTGCAATAGAAGTAGTAGTTTGTTATTAGCATATAAAGAATTAAATTTTATTTTACTGATTGTGATGGAAAATATCAGGGAGAGTACAAGAAAATATTCTTTATTATTTTCTTCTCTTCTTTTTCCCTTTCTTCCTTCTTTTTTTTGATTCTGGAATTTCATCACTGTTTTCGCTTCTCACAACTTTGTTTAAGTTTAGGACACACGTGGTAAAAAAACGCAAGTCTGCCTCTCTGTATGTAAATATACATTGTATTAATTCTCGTATCATTCTTCTTTTTTCTTTGATTATTTTATGTTACATAACAGATAACATAAATTTTATATATAATCCATAATACTGCGTGTGAAATAACGATTTTTGATATAGTTTGTATATCTGTTATGGATCTATATAATAAAAGGAGCCCCGCATGGTCACATAATTTTAGAATTTTTCATGAAGGCAGATAGACGTTTTCCAGATTTATATGACGCGAACTTGAATCGATTACGCATTACATAGTTGTGTAAATGATTAGACAATTATTGTCACCAGCAGCTAACATCGTTGATCAAGACAAATGCACAAAAGATCAAAAGTCTTGACTATCTCGAGCCATTGTGATATTAGTTTAAGAATATCAAATATATAAAATATAAATTGATAATATAAATTATCAATATAATTAGGATTGTAATTGATATTTTTTTAATGACTTAAATAAGAGAGTCATATCACATATAGACTCGATGATGTATCCAGCCTTTGATTAATATTAATTTAACGATGTTAACTTTGGTCTCATTCTATTAATCATATAATAATTGATATACTTCGCAAGATAATGATTCAGAAGTAATATAATTTCGTGTATATAAACTCTGCCGAGAACACACATAGGACTTAATATGAAGACAGTTACATTTTATGTATAGTTTGACTTATTCTGTTGTGAAATCTCAGCGTGCTTTGTTATATATAATATGGTTCTTTGAAACCCACCGTCACACCAATAAAAAAGATTAAATTGTTTTATATATGTATCTATCTGTGTATTATTAGCCGTTAACTTTGGAAGTTTTATAAACAAAACGTCAATTTTTCTCAATTTTATTGAAAATTCTACATGTAATTAACATGTATATTTAATTTTTATGCAAATTTTTGTTTTGAAATTTAACTTATGTAATTTTCAAAATTAATCGTTTATTTATATTAACTACCTGATTATTTATATAATATAAAGTATTTCATAAATTTTATATTAAGTTTTTCAGAAGATTTTTTAATGCGCGTGTATATATACATGCATAATAAATTTATAAATAAATGTTTCTTATACACATATGTATGTGAGACAAATATATTTACAAGTTTATTAATAGATTATAATTAACGAGAAGATCTTATTTCTGATAGTTTTGAGGATATTTACAAGAATCAAGGAGCAATTTAAAAAGTAAAAGAAGGTAACTCTCTCTCTCTCTTTTGGCTTATGTATATTTATAATGTATGAAATATTTTATTCTAATTCGTTTATCTGTACACTTCTAAATGGATAATACGAATATTATACGAAGAGACAATTCCATGTGAAACTTGCTAATAATGTTTATTTAGTTTGGATAATTTATAATTTTATAAAATGGCAGCCATATTTTTGTTATGTATTGATTATGTATGATGAGAGTATAATATTAGGAGAAAATGGATAAAAGAAGTCGCGATTTCTTCAGTCACATATGATTCCATTCTTACAATTTCAAGTCTATATTGTTTCCATACAACTTTTCTATATCCGTATTTATTTTCCGTTAACATACTTAATTTAATATAAAAACGAAATATTTCAATATTGAAAAATAATTATAATGTATATCTATAAAAGAGAGATGTTCCTATGTATATATATGCATATATGTATATGTATGTATGTGTGTATGTGTGCGCGTGTGTGCGTAAGTTCGCGCATTATTTTTTATTCTACAAGAAATTGTTAGAATGTTTATGGAATCCCAGTATATGCACATCATTTTGAAAACTGGATCACGAATTCTTCTAAGAATCAATATTGCGTGATCACATTCATTCCATTCTCGACATAAATAAAACAATAACAAAAAGTATATTTTAATAATTAAAGTCCGCTAAGTTTGAAATGCACTGTATAACTATATCAGAATCTATTTCAATATTGCAACTTTAAAAGTTCTTTTATTTAAGCAGAATAAATTTTACTCATTGGAGGCCATCAATGGAGTCATTTATTTAGTCTCTGCTTGGATTCATTTATAATCAAGACTCTCAATCAAGCCTATCCCACAGAATGCCACAATCTGTTGAGTGGAACTCAGGCGGAAGATGAATATTGTTCCTTAAGTCTATGGAATTCTATCTCTTTTTGCAAATATTCCTTGACGAAAGGATGCTCCAAATGGGAATCTTTCAACTGACTTAAATATCGATTCGCCACTTCTGGTGGTTTGCCCATATGCTGGGAAAGAACAATCATATTGATCAATGTATCTGGATTATTACTATCTTTATCGAGAGATTCTTGCAAAGCTGTCTCCGCCTCTTCATATTTAGCTTGTCCGATAAAACAAGTAGCTTGTCCATTCAATAACATGCTTGTACTAGAATGCTTGTCAATCATCTCCTGAAATAGTTTATACATAGTGAGACAATACACTTTTAGTAAAGCAAATTAAAATATTAGCATAAAATACCGTTTGATATAAGATAAACAGTTAATCCTTTCTCACCTGAAAGATGTAATAAGCATCTTGTAGTTTGTCACCACCGCTAGTAATGTTTACCCATGCTTGAGCAAGTTGAGTCAAAGTAGCATCATCATCCTTTTCCTGCATCGTCTTTAGCTCTTTACGGGCCAGATCTGGACGATCCATTTTGAGATATATCTGCAATGTCAGTGCCATGCATTCCAAATGATCCACATCGTGTAATATTCGGAGAGCAGCCTCCAGATTCTTTTCGTGATAATAAATGGTCGCAGCTACGATCAGGAAATTATGATTATCGAAATTTGGATGACTAGTTTCCTTGTCAAGTTCAGCTATTATGGCCTCGCGACGATGCGGATTGGCGAAATAGTCGGCTAAGGTCTTTAATGGTTGCAATTCTGATGGAGATAAATTGTTGATTTCATCTAACACCACACGGAATTTTCTTTGTGCTATATAGGCGCGATAAAGGAGCACGTCGCGCTCCATAGTCACTTCTGGAGAGGATGGCTGTAGGGAAAAAAACAAAATCAAGTAAAACAATTTGCATTTATAACTCTGCAACAGAATTCTCATATTTATTGAGAATATCAAACAATATATTAATAAATTATTAAAACAATGTACATATACAATATATTTTCGAATTGTGCTATACTTTTTTTATATACGAATTTATATTAAAAAGGATTAATTTTTTATCAAGCAAAAAGTGATTTATAGTTTATCTTCTATTTGTTTGACTTGCTTCCAATATTTAGAGTCTCGACATTAATTACTTGATTATTACGCTGCAAATAAAATTTCTGTTAAGATTATTGAAAGTCTGTTTAAAACTATAAAAAACTTTAAGAGGATCTTTAAATCTGGAAGAATGACATTATATATACATGTAGCACACATATATTTTAAATTCAAATATTTTAATAAATCTCCGATACTCAAGCTTTTGTTTTTGCACCAAAGATAAAACTTTATAAATATATCACGTCTGTGCATGATTAACTTTAAAAATGAAAATAATTCCAGAGAAAAAGATTGGTATTGCAAGGCGGAAAGCGTCTGTTAAGAGGAATACTAGCTGTCATTCATGTCAAAAATCTAAACGTAAAAGTAACACATGACATTACGTTTATAAGAGGAATATAAATTAGAATCAACTTTGCCTTGATTTTTTGCGCCTCGTTGATACATTGCTGGTAATTGCCAATGTAAAAGTGATTTCTAACGTCAAAAAGCTCATCGACATCCTGCTGCTGACGTGCCATTTTGTCACTTGTGGTAAAGAAAAGTTTGAGAGAGGTTTTTCGTGGGACGTTTTCCACACCCTGTATATACAGTAGCGCCATTACATCCACTTTTAGGAAATACGTATCCACGCTTCGATACTGTCGGTTAAATTGCCACTTGGTGCGTGTCCGTGCTACATCCACTAGATATACATATAAAATGATAGAAAGGAAACTCATATTTATTGAGATGCAGCGATATCAAGAAGCTATGGCTGCGGTCGAGAAGACGCTATAGATGCTTCGAAGTATTGCATTAACCAATCAGAATAAAGAAATATTTACTCTTTTTGTCCTGATTGGTCAATCAAACGTTTCGAAGCATTTGTAGCATTTTCCCGACCGTAGCCTAAATTTATGATTATCTTCAATTTTTAAAGATGCTGATTTGCACACACACTGACACACACATCTTCAAGTCTTATAATTTATTTAAGAGCGAGCATGTTTAATAATTATACAAAAGAAAAAAATGTTTTTAATTAAATATTTAGAACTGTGAAAGAACATGGATCCTACCGAATCAAAAGATCAGCAACGTTATGGACGCAGATATTTTGACAAATATAATGAAGGTTTTATTTCTTAATTAATTTTAATTATCAGCTTTTTTATTTTTTTTCAATTATATAGCTTGCAGTCAATATTTATATGTCAGTTTATCATTTCTTTGTATTAAAGTATCTGATTATATTCTATTTTAATCTCATCAAAGAGGATCGCAAAAATGAAGAAAGGCAGAAGGTAAGAATTCTGCATAATTATATAGAAATATTGACTAATGACTAACATTTTCTAAATTAATATTTATTAATGATTAACATTTTCTATTGATCTAATAGCTGCATCATTATTATAATTATGAGAATTGTGAAGCTATAAGATTATTTAAATATTAGTTACAAAAACCCTTAGACTTTTTTTGTTGAAGTGTTTTTTTTTTATAAACAGGATGTAGACATTTCCCAAAATATGAAGTTGCAAAAACAATATGAAATACGCTTTGCTGAGAACTTACAGGGTCTCTATACCTCACGGTTTTCTAAAACTGGTGAATTTATAGCCACAGGCTTTGGAAGTGGTGCTATTCAGGTGATAATTATTTTATAATATAAATGAAATACGATTAAATTAAAATTGTTCTGACATTATTTCTTATTATACAACATTTTATAGATCCGGAATGGTAGGACCGGTGAATTAACAGCTATACTTAAATCTGGTCTGGAAATTTCAATGCCAGTCATGTGCTGCAGATTTAATCCAGTACACAAAGACATATTCTATGCTTCCAGTGCCTGTGGAAATATTTTTATGTGTAACACACACACTAAAGAGTTTTCTAGATTTATCTTTGGTAAATGAATTATGTTCATAATTGCATTACATGTAGCATTATTTTTCAATTTGAATTCATCTATGCAGAGCTTAAAAATGAAGTGAATACAATAGATGTGAGTATCACAGGAGATTATTTGGTCTCTGGTGGTAAAGATGCAACTGTTCGCCTTTATGATGCACGAAACACTAAAGTTAATATTATAAATATTCATTGTCAATTATAATTATTGATAAATTAAGTTATTTGCATATACCTATAAATTTTTATTGAAATATAAAATACATAAAAATATTTTAATGTTAATATAAATTTATTTTAGTTGATATTAGAGTATAAAAAAAATGAAGAAGATTTGATAGAAAGTAAAGCTACAAACTTTCATCGAATGAGGATATTTGCTTCAAGGTTTCACAATGAATATCCTGATTTGATTATTACAGGTGGATGGGATGATACTGTTAGAGTAAGTTCTTAGATATGTATATATATGTATATATAAGATATGTATATATATATTAATTATATATAATTAAAAGTATTTTTTAAACATTAATAAATGTTAATAAATATTTTATGATATTTTTTTATTTAGATAGATGATATTATTGCAAATAGATAAATGATTTTTTAAATTAAATCAAAAGATTTTTAAAAATAATGAAACAATTGAATTGAAAGAAGATTTTATATTTCCAGATTTGGGATATCAGAGTTTCGACTGGTTCGATGAGGGTAATCAAAGGTCCTCATATATGCGGTGATGCCATTGATATATGTGTAAGATATTTTGTCTCTTATTGATAAATTAATATCTACATTTACCAATGAAAGCTCTATATTATATAAATGTACTTCTTCATATATCTTGTTTATTAGGAAACGCGCATCCTTACAGGCTCTTGGGTAGTGCGTGATAGTCTACAAATATGGGATCTGATGAGCGCGAAACTCATCGAAACGATAAATCCGCAAAACAGATTGTCGACTTTGAACGGCGAATTTCTTTATGCAGTACAATATTTTGATGGGGATCCCCATGGTAATCTTATCCTGACTGGAGGCTCTGGTACTGGTGCACTTGAAGTGATTAGTTTAAGAGAAAAGAAGGTTTGTCCTGATTACATTAAATAGATTCAAATTGTTACAAGAAGATAAAAAGAAAAGAAATTATTTGTACATTACTAGATATAATAAATATATTTAATTAATATTTTAAAAAGGTGGCAATAAAACGATTTTTCATTTCTCTAATCATTTTTAACACAGGTAATGGGAAGTATCGGCGTAAGCAAGCCGATTTTCACCATAGACAGCCACCAGACTACAATAATATTTGGTGGCATAGAATCTGTGTTAAGACTTGGAGATTATTATTAATGTAATATTGTACTGACCAAGTTATTAAATCTTATTAAATAATATAATTTGAAATATATTATTTCTTTTTTTCTAATATTTCTTTATATAAAAGCTACAAAAATATGACATTTATAACTCTTATTAGTATAAACATTATTTAAGACACTGTTTTGAGAGAGAAATTAAATAAAAATTCCAAAACTATTTATATAAATATTACAAAATTTGTGGCATTGAATGGTACAAAACTGTTTCTCTTATTTGAAATTTCGCGCTTATTTAAAGTACTGCAGGTTATAGGGAGTACATTTTACAAGTGACAAAAGTACTAGATTCTCAAATCAGAGATTGGGATTGGCTACATTGCAAGATGCGAAAAATCGGGAAAAATGGATGCCGAGAGTGAGTATATTAGTTTTGTCTAAACTTTATCTTAGCAGCAAAATGGGTAATCAATTAGTGGGTATCGCGCCCAGTCAAATATTTCCAGTAGAACATTATTTGACGGATCATAGCGATTTATTGTTCGATGTAAAGTAAGTACATTTATCAAATCATTTCATTTTACGTATATATACATTTTGCTAGTAGAATATAATGTGAACAATTATTGTCAAGTCGATTCATATCGAAGCGTTCTATTTTATAATAAAGATAGTTTATTACGTTACAATAATTTTACGTACGAATTATTTATGTTGTGACTAATAATAATATTACGAACAACATTATCAAAAACATACATGATATTCTACTATCTGTTGATAATTCTTCATTTCATGATTCTTGTGTGATTTATATTATGTACATTAATGTATTATTAACAATATGTCAAGATACCGCAATATGTAGAAAAATTTTATAGAAATATTATTTATGATAAGATAAAATTATGAGATAAAATATTAAGTAAATATTAAGTAAAATATAAGCTCTAATTGCTGATTTACAAAATTTTTTGTCATTTATAGCTTAGGAAGTACTAGATTTTTCAAAGTGGCTCGAGCTCGCAGCCAGGAAGGCCTGATAGTTGTAAAAGTATTTGCAATTCATGATCCAACATTGCCATTATCTACCTATAAGGACAAGCTCGAGGAGATTAGATCAAAACTAGCCTCAGCTGTCAACTGCCTACCATTTCAACGAATGATTGTGAGCATCATAACAATAATAAATATGTATAGTTTTATAGGAATTAGAATTAATTGCATGTTTGGATTAGCTTACAGAAAAAGCAGGCTCAATAATGCGAGAATATGTAAAATATTCTCTGTATGACAGAATCAGCACTAGACCATTTTTAACAAGCATTGAAAAAAAGTGGATTACTTTCCAAGTATTGTATGCTCTTCATCAAGTTCATAAGGTAAAATTAAGCATTTAAAAGATAGTAGCTATTCAAAATAGCATATAAAGAATCAAGAAAATTCTTTAAATCATTTATTGTTTTATTAGTTCTTATCTGAGTTGTTTATTTATTTTAATAAAGTCTTTCAATTATAATTTTCAAAAATTAAACAAATATTTTTTTCTCTTATATATATAGTTTGGAGTTTGCCACGGTGACATAAAACTGGAAAACATTATGATAACTAGCTGGAACTGGGTATTACTCACAGATTTTGCTAGTTTTAAACCAACATATTTACCAGAAGATAATCCTGCAGATTTCTCATACTTCTTTGATACTTCCAGGAGAAGGTAAAATTTTTTTTAAAGCTTTTATTAAGCTTCATTAAAATTTCTTTTTTTTAATTGTAAATAATATAATCTGTACTTTTTAATATTTTCAGAACTTGTTACATAGCACCTGAACGATTTGTGAAAACATTATCCTCAGAATTAAGCAATACATTGTTATTGCCAGAACAAGAAGTAAAAACGGGCGATCTACATCCCATGATGGATATCTTTTCTGCAGGATGTGCTTTAACAGAATTATATAATGAAGGACATCCACCATTTGATTTTTCACAGCTGTTAGGTATATATTGTTTAATCTAATTGCTATTGATAGGACTGGTTTTAGAAATACTATTTTATTTTAATATTTAAACTATAAAACTTTATTTTTATTAATATTTACATAAATTTAAAGTATTTGTGTATGTTACTGTTCTTAAATCTTTTTTTTCTCTTGTTTCTCAAGTTACAAATAAAAAATAATTATGAAATAATTATGAACTATACAGAATATATAACAGAAAAGCCAGTCTTATATAATAAGTGCAAAAAATTTCACTAATTATTAAAGTTATATTGAAACCAAGCATACAGGAACAATGAATATTCAGTGAACAAACACTTGGACAGTATAGATGACCCAGGAATACGAGAGTTGCTTAGGTCAATGCTCGAGAGAAATCCATTGAACAGGAAGAGTGCTGAAATTTATTTATCTCAAGCTCGCAGTATTATTTTTCCGGAATATTTTTATTCCTTTTTGCAATCTTATATGCTCATTTTTTCCGCCGCTCCGATTTTATCACCAGATGAAAAAATAACTAGATTAAAAAAGGACATTGGCAATATTATAAGTATATTAAGGGCAGAAGAAAATGAACGAACGAAAATGAAATCTACAGAAACAAAATCTAGCCAATGCGAAAGTAACATAGAATCGATTAAGGACGATTCTGGTCACAGCGAGGAAAACACTATGGTAGAAGTCGACAGCGATCAAAGCTCCGATAAGACCGATTTAAATCAACTTGACATGAAGAGTACAACTCAAGATGTTAGCACTGAAAGTCAAGTAGAAGTGGAACCAGAACTTAAAACATCCATGGATTGTAAACAAATGTGCGATGAAGAATCCCAGAAACCAGTTTTGGCTTTGACTGACATTCTAGAAGGACTCGTTATCATAACTCAACTTGTTACATCTTGTATAAGAGGATTGCATCACTCGCAATCTAAATTATATAGTTTAGAAATATTATTGGAGCTAGCTGAAAATGTTTCCGATGAGACAATTCTTGACAGAATATTACCTTACATTGTAAGCATCATTGTACCAATTTTCAAATTTTTTGAATTGAAGTATATTAAAATAAATATTATTTACCAATTTATATTTATAAACTTAATTAAAAAATATTTGGATGTTAGATGAATTACTGTATGTATGATATTAAATTAATTATTGTATGTGTTCTTTTATATTGTTAATTATGATACATAATTCTTATAATTTTTCTTATGTAGTTCCATCTGGTCCACGATCCGGCACCGCGAGTAAGAGTATCGGCGATACATACTTTGACAAAGTGTTTACATCTTGTGAAATCGATACCATCTTCGGATGTGAATATATTCCCTGAATACATTCTACCAGGTTTAGCACATATAACCCAAGATGAGGCGGTTATTGTTAGGGCAGCTTATGCGGAAAATATTGCACATTTGGCACATATCGCTTTACGTTATCTAGAGAATGCTCATCTGTCTAACTTGAACAACAAAGAGGGACCAAAGCCCAGTTACGATAGTGAACTGCAAACCTTGCATGAAATGGTACATATATTTTTCATATTTCTACATTATTTTACTCTATTATAATAGAGTAAAATAATGTAATTCATAGAATTTTTATTGTTTGGACCAACTGAACTGAAACACATATTGTCATCACATCAAATTATCTTGGTTTATCTTGGTTAATTTTTTTCATATTTTTCGTTTTTATTTAGGTCCAACAATCAGTTTCAATGTTGTTAACAGACCCCCAAAATTTAGTGAAACAGACTTTGATGGAGAATGGAATAAATAAATTATGTGTATTCTTTGGCAAACAAAAGGCGAACGATATTTTACTCAGTCATGTTATCACATTCTTAAATGACAAAGAAGACAGAGAATTGAGAGGTTCCTTCTTTGAATGCATAGTGGGTGTGGCTGCATATGTTGGTTGGCATAGTAGCCCTATATTAATGCCACTTCTGCAACAAGGCCTATCTGATCCTGAAGAATTTGTAACCACAAAGGCCATAAATGCTATGGCAACGCTTACAGAATTAGGTCTGCTGCATAAATCTGCTCTCTATCAACTATTATCAGAAACTATGGTTTTTCTGGTATGTTTTATCTGTATCATTATGTGATAGTATTTGATAAATTTATGTAATTTTAGTTATGTACTTTTATCTAGTAACATTTTCTTTCTTCCAATAGTTTTGTTTTATAAAGGATTTTTTTGTTAGAATTATGTTTCTCTTTTATTAAACCGAGATATTGATGTTGTGATTATTTAAAGATAAAGAATTTTTAAGTGGCAAAAAATTTGATAAGTTTCAGGATATTATTTTAAACAAATTTGTCTTTGAAAAATTTAATTTGCGCTTTAGAAAATTATTAAAGTATTTAATGTTAAAAATACAACGAATATATCATGTTCAGTAAAAATAGTAGACTTCTTTAATTTTCGTTAAAACAATTTTAAGTTTGGATTTGTAAAAGAAAATCTGTGGTTGTGTAAAAAAAGTTTGATTTGAAATACTCTTTTTGTGTATTTTATTGACACGATATATATTACTCTGTATTTTATTGATACAATCAATTTATACATATACTCTTTATAGGTTCATCCAAATTTATGGATACGTCATGCAACCGTCGGCTTTATATCCGCGGCGGCGAGGACTTTGAACGTAGTAGATGTTCAGTGTAAAGTTCAGACGATGCTTCAACCGTATTTGAAGCACTCGTTGATCCAGATAGAAAAGGAGATTTTATTGCTGGAGGCTCTTATTTCTCCCATATCCAGAATAGTGTATGACTCTGTAGTAAAGTATAACGATGTGGAGGAGTTGTTTCAGGTACTCGAACAAAGACAGACAGTCAGAGCGAAAGCTGTGATGGGTGTCGTGCCACCACAATATAACGATATGAGTACGTCTTTACGAAACGTAAGTAATGTCGATTATATTAGTGTATGTACTCAAAATAACATGAAAGAAGTTCTATTATTATACAATAGAACTATTAATATTGTATATTGTTAATATAAATATTAAAACAAAGATGTAAAAAAATGTGCGTTATGTATTTATCATGTATGTCTTGAAAGAAATTTGAATAAAGTTATAAATTATTTTTTGATAGTCCTTATTACTGCGTATAAAAAAAATGCAAAAAAATTCACAAACATGTCTTTTTCAGCTTTTTAGACGACTGAGTTCGGAATCGATGACAGAGGTAGTTGAGGATCAATTGCTGATCATGAAACCACATTTGATTAAGATCAATAAATACCGTTCCGTTGACACGAAGCAAAATGTTGTAAAGCGTGTGGATGGCAAGCTGGAGCTAAGTCCAGTAAAGGATAGGATAAGACACCATGTCGTTGTATTATATCCCGATGCGAAAGGAGACTTGACTTTGCCACCTTTCAAGAGATTAGATCGAAGAATATCGGAGACCGTTGGCACATATGCAACAATGAATCAGGAATGGCGTACAATGTTTGCAGCTCAAGACAATGCTCAGGTAATGAAGTCATATCGATAATTCTATGCTTTTTATATTTTTCTGTGCTAATTTACAATAATTATTATCATTTTATTGTGTGTGCAATAGCATGCTATCGTTAAAATGTCAGACATGACTGGAAGCAGTGGTAGTCCTAGTCAGAGCATACATAGCGGAGATATTCATTTATCTCCTCATCATTGTCTGTCAGATATGACCAGCATTAATTCTCTCATGAACGATCATTCGCTCCATGAACGGTCCTACATACAGTGTAAGTGAAATTAATGAAAATATTGAGTTAATATTGATTTGTTTGAAATAGTTTTTATAGGATTTCTTTGGAAAAATAAATTGAACAAGATTGATGATTTTACAGATAGATGCGCACCATGTCGATTGGAAGTACGGCAATTAACGTGTCGAAAGCAAGAACAACATACGGCAATATTAAGAGCGAAGTGTTGGGCTAATAATGTCTGCGAAGCCGGTAAATAAAATATGTAGTTTATATAAATTATATATCATGTCTATGTATTATAAGATTATTACGAGAAAAATGCTTCTTTATTTATTATCGATATTGACTGAAAGGCTCCACGTCAATGCCAAAGGATTGGAGACCCCGGGGAGTTCCGGTCGCGCATCTTCACGAGCATCGAGCCGCGGTGAATAGATTGATTTCGATACCGGATACCAGTTTATTTGCAAGTAATTCTTCCGACGGATGTATTAAAATTTGGGACGCCAGTAAAATGGAAGGACGAAACATCGCTAATCGTTCTAGGTATATCTTTTTTCTTTCAGAGCAATTGTGTATATTATAAAAAATATCTGGTTTTTTTTACGCTTGATAATTATATCAGTCTCAAGTTTCAAACCCCAAACTATTCTAGTAATAGTATTTACTTTCTGATGTCGTACATTTTAAATAGGCAAACATATATGCACAGAGGAGGCCCATTGGTTGGCTTAACTGTGTGCGACCAAGGGCAATCTTTAGCTAGTTCGGCGAGCACATCCGGAACGGTATTCGTACTTCGGATTGAGTCAAATTCTAGTAAAATGAGTCTAATTGGCACTCGTCAATTGGACCTTCAGGTGAGATGAGATATAATATAAACATTCGATAGACGGGAGTGTTTTAGAGAGTTATTGCTTGTGATTTATTTAACAGGAAGAAGGATGTGCCGTTGATCTGCAATATTTAGATTGCGGCTCTCAATCGGTTCTCGTGTATGCTTCGTTATATGGATCACTAGTAGGCTGGGATTTGCGGTGTCCTGGGACAATATGGCGTTTGGAAAACGATTTGAAACACGGCGTTATCACATCATTCTGCGTAAATAGTCATCAGCAATGGTTGACTCTCGGTACTAGCTCGGGTATTCATACCTGTTGGGACTTGAGATTTCAATTGCCAATAACAAGTATCAAGCATCCGACAGGTAGATTACCGCCGATTATTTCCAATATTCCTGTATAAAAGTAATATATCTTAGTATACTATCATTCTTTTTAACACTGTTTATATATTTTTTAGGCGCCAGAGTGCGAAAGGTCATTACGCACCCAACGGAACATTCATGGATAATCTCGGCGGTACAAGGTAACAACGAGATTTCAATGTGGAATCTGGAGACTGACCATCGACAAATGGTTCTATGGGCGTCGAATGCTCCGCCGTTGAGTCGCACTCAGGCCGGTCATAGCGTGTGTGCCATGTATGCCGGATGCATCGACTGCTCAGGCTTCCTCCTAGCCGGTGGCACCGATATGCGATTACGTTTCTGGGATTTTAATAGGCCCACCACGTCTTACGTTGCTTTGCCTGCTGCCAACGATGGTCTCACGTCGAATTCATTAGCATATGAGTCAGTAATCAGTCAGATATAAAATTATATCTCGTATATATCATATTACTATGCGATGATGTCGCTTCTCTGTTTATAGTTTACGTTTAATAGATGGAACGAATGTTGTACAAGAAGTATTGGTAGATGATGATTCTAATCCGTCATCCGGAAGTGACGCGAGAGGAAGAAACATAGAAGAAAATGGTCCTGAGACTCCACCTTCCGGCCAACACGACACGATCTCTGCCGTGACTATGTCGAATATGTGCATTCTCACCGGGAGCACGGACGGCCTAATACAAGTTTGGAAATGATTGTTTTTCACACTCCCATACTTGATTCCAAAGTTCCTCGCTCGGACGACAAAAGGTTTTTTAACAGTGCAATGCGGATTTCTCTCTTGTAATAACGAAATCATTGTGATTCAAGTAAGGAATAAGTTATTCTCTAGAATAATCCAATAGGCAAATTGTCCAGCATTGTGCTCGGATAATTACCATAGTATAATTTATTTAAAGAGAGTCGGAAGAATCGTGATAAAACAGCATGGATATAATGCCACAATATTTCATTTTGGCAAAAATTAGTAATTATATTTTTTAAATAATTTTGTAATTATTGTTGACTCATTGCAAATTGGTGATATCATATTCACTGTGTTCAAAATAACTTTACAAATCACATCAATTTATTTGGATTTATATAATTTCTTTTTCTTTTTTCAGAGAGAATATAATTTCTAAATATAATTTCTAATATAATTTTATAGATAAATTATATACAAGCAAGAAAAATACAATTTACAATTATATTTCAATTTAAATTATATTTTACATCGTTCAGTTTATTCTTGGACAATTTTAGAATGATTCTTATTATTTTCTTAAATCATAAATATTGATGTGTATGTACTATGTTGCCATGCTGTACTACCTTGTGATTCTCTCTGGACTGTATATAAAACATGTAATATACATGATATTTAAGATTACCAGTTATTATAATTGCGCTATATAAGTGTGCATTTTTTAAGAAAATCGAACATAAACTTGCATTATACTGTGTATAATAATGTATATAATTTATTTTTGTACGTAAAAGACAGCGAAGAAAAAGATAACTTGAAATATTACTGATATATTAGAGAGATGTAACGAGTTTAGAATGTCTATATTACACAAATTGATAGACGAGCTTTCGGAATAGCTGTATCTAAATTAACAGATATTTACTTCCATTTGCGCATCTTAAATTTAACACGAAATTGCGCTGAGTTGACTTTGACAAGTTGATTTTGCAATATAGCAGAACGTTCTTTTATTATAAAATGTCTAAAATACTAATCCATAAATTGTGTTTTAATGGATCATTTATATCGTTCAACTTTCTTATCCTGCACTAAATTGTAGATATTTGTATCATTTTTTTCTTTTTTTTTTAAATCTGACATAAAATACCGACCAAAAAACGAGGCTAAAACAATAATAAAATTCGTGTACGAAAATGCGATATGCAAACAATTATTTTTTCGCTTCATACTTTACACTGTGAATGTGTTATAGTAAGTAGCTATTTGTAATAGCGCGAATATTCATGTATATTCCTTTGCTAATATTATCACACATATGGACACACATGTACACACACATATATAAACATACCGACTGAAATACTCATAATCAGTGGATGTATAATGTCTGAAGCTATAGATTGTTACAATAAATTCATATTTTTAACGCATGATACGAGTTCTTGTTTGCGTTTGGCACAACAGATATAAGGTTGATCGAAAGTTTCTTTTACCAGGGACAGACAGGTGCAGCAGGATAAGGCACGCGTCCTGGGAATGCATACGAATCCGGATTTATCGTCTTGCAGATCTGCTTCCAACGTTCTTTACCGCCTCTGCCCTGACGATATTGCTGATACGGGCCATCTTGTCCGCTCGCATATTCGATATTTCGATTGTCGTATGAAGATTGTCGGGGAAACCATAAATTGAGCCAAGGTACGCAAAAAGAGGAACTAATCAATAACAGTAGTAAAAAGATTAGTTTCATTTTAATTGCATCTCCTGGAAATATTGATTATTTTTATGATAATCTTCCCGTGATGATCTGAAAGGAGAAGGAAGATTATTTTCTTCATTCTTGTGAATACATTTTAAACTCTTTAAAAAAAATTTATATATATATTAAAATTTAATTATTTATTTTATGTATTTAATATTATATTTTTATTTTTCAAAGTAAAGTTTTCAAATAAGATCTGAAAGAATTTAATTATCTCTTGAATTTGATATTTTGTGGATTCTCTCAGCTATTTGTATAAAAACATAATCTTTAGATTTCTATACATTCAAGTAATGTAAAATAAAATTTTATTAAAACGGAATTCTCGTAAAATCATATAAAGAATAAGATTTTGTTATATTTATTTATAGTTTTTCAAGTATATTTGATTCCTCCATTGTTATAATTAAAACGATTATTATTTTCCTTACAATTATTTTGATCTGTGATATCTGCAATGCAGGGCCTGTGGTAGTATTAAATAAATGTTCTGTAAATAAAGAATGAAAGACAAAATTTTGTTAATTGCAATTTATATCTTCTAAATTTCCTATTTCGAAACGGCACATATAACAGTGCACGGAAGTAGACGAAATAGGGACAACATATTTACGCACCGAAAGATCATATAATGAGATGCGTTGTGTCACTGATTCGACGCGTTTTCTTTTACTGTGACTTTCAAATTTCACACTTTCTGAGCCGCAGCATACGATGTGACATTTTATCTTGGACACTCCAATATTTTCAATAGTAGATTGTAATACGTATTTTTTCTTCCACTATGCGCGATTTAAAAAATGATGAAGCAGTACAATTCTACGAGTTAATAATTATGTCAAAATGCCTCAAATGGATGCAATGATTGGTTTCTTTCTGCCTAATCGCGAACAAGTATACTACCGCAATGAAGAGATGCTGGATGCTTACTCCTGTTTTATATACATCAGCCTACCGCCCTACTGCTCAGAAAAACCGCTTCGGCCAGTAATGACGTCGCCTTTTGATGAAGAATCTCTACACAGATCTTCGATTAGCATTAAAAATATATAATAGTCTATTCTACAATTATTCATTATATATGAATATTTTTAAATTTGAGCAACTTTTTAAACATGTTTAACATGCTAGAAAGCACAAGATATAAAGTTATTTCGTAAAGTATTTTGTGTAAATCTTTCATTCTACGAACTGCAGTGTATGATCTTAGATTTTTGTATCTATAGATATATAATACGCAATCGTAATTTTTTTATAAAAATTCTAAAGTTTATCTAAAAAAATCTCTCTCTCTCTCTCTCTCTCTCTCTCTCTCTCTCTCTCTCTATATATATATATATATATATATATATATATATATATATATATATATGGTCATAATTGATATTTAATTTTACAGATATAATCTGCAGTATTTTAATTCTCTTTAGAGAAACTTTTATTATTTTATAGATCCTTTGTTTGCGTGTGTTTGATATCTCAGATAATTATCTATTTCTATAATATTTTTTAAGATTTATAAGTTTCAGTTACATGAGATAAATTCTAGATCTTTCATCTTTTTTGTGATATGATTCTGAATCAAGCAATGAGAAATTTTAGAGATGTAGTAAATTCTATCTTCATTTCCTCGATTTAGAATTCTGCACGTGCTGATGAAATGACGCACGTGTTTGCGCGTTTTTGAACTTGGGGAAGATCCCTTTTCATTGTCTATGCTGATTTATATGCAACATTCGTAACGTTTATTTATTCTCTCGTTTGCATATATTCCACGCACATAAGAATATCGTTCATGGAAAACGCAAAGAGAAATAAATTTGTAAAGATGCTGATTCCACATAATAATTACTCATTTGTCCGGCATGCCTTGTGATAATAAGATTTTACGTAACTGCTTGCGAAAAAGAACTTATACGTTTATTTAATAATTTGTTCGTAAGCAGAATAATTTGTTCGTAAGCAGACGCTTCTGACTGTATAGTAATCGCGATTAGATCAAGTCGCGTACGCTTCCTTGATTAGCATACGTGATGTTTAATTCATAAATCGCATTTTTTCGGCTCAGGTTTATGTGTGTATATATTCGCAAATCCGATATTCTACATGAAATAATAATTTTCATACGTAACGTTACCGATACATTCTTGCATGTTGTCATGCGTGCATTCGATTATAAAATGCATTCGTGGCGTATGCGTTTCCTCGATAAGATTGCGAAAGAAAAAGATTGCGTGACCTACATTATAATATGTATGTATAATTTGCAAGATGTGATCCTTATGAGATGTGTAATTTCCATCATCGCGTCTACCTCTTCCGCGCTGGCAAACTTGATTGGAAGTTGCTCCACATTCGAATATTATGTCAAGGACATTGCTTGCGAAGATATTGTGGATTATCTTGCCTGCAAACTTGACATACTTTTCGAACTGTGAAACCAATCGCACAGATTAATATGGCGCAAGTTGCCCTTTAACTCTTTAAAGTACGATATGTACGTAATTTTTTAGATATCCGCTCAGATAAATGTTTATTGGCAGAAATTTATGCATAACAGTTTTATGTATCATTTTTACTGGTATTGTCTAAATTACACTTAACTGCTTGACAATATATATATATATATATATATATATATATAATTTAAATATTAAATATTTAAATACATACATACAAAGAAAAGATTAGATTTTGAATTAAATTTACAGGATTTATAAAAACAAGCAATTATGTTAATTACTGCAATAATATCTGATCTGATATTATGATTTTTTTGCAGGTCATAATTCTATTAATCCTGCAAGATGAAAAGAAATTTTATCTCCCTCAATCAGCTTAATCCATATTGGTGCAAATCAGCTCATCAAACCAGTCATCAAACTTTTTTTGCTGGTTATTCATCATCTTATGTGGAATCTTTTGATTCATTCACATTGCAGGCAATTTTATAAGAAACTGAAGGTACTAGTAATCAATTTTTAATTACACAATACTATAATTTTAATTGTATACATCATATATAACAAAAAAAGATTCTAATTTAAATATAAATAAATATATAATTCATCATGTCATCTTAACAAATATCATTGGGAAGTAATAAATCTCCCCGTTATTAAGATTCGTAAATTATAAATGACAAGATTATATATATATATATATATATATATATATATATATATATATATATATATATATATATATTTCAAAGCAATTTATATTCGATGGATTGTGAATATATTTCCAGAAGTTCTCGGATTACGCACTGTAAATTATCAGCTGGACTTCCAGCTCGCTGTTCTGCAATTTCTTATTATCGTAATAGTCAGTTTTCAATCCATCTGACTATTAATAGCATTTGGCAGAGAAAATCTATTTAGCGCAGTTTTATACAAAGAGGCTTTTTGATGGACGATTTTTTAGACTTAGTTCGTTCTTCGAAATTTATTCATATAGTCTATCTACAATCTTTTTTTTGTTATAATTATAGTTTATATATACATATATATATATATATATTATTATTATTATTATTATTATAAATTCACGAAGAGATATATGATTGAATCATTTTGCGCACGAATGCTTCTATATTTCTTCTGATTTACTCTCACAAATTTTTGACAAGAAATTTCAGAAATGTATTCTCCAAAAAAGTGTTTACAAAATTATCGCTTTCCTTTTTCAAGAATTAATCTTGAACGCTAGTAGATAATGAGAAAAAACGCTAGTATGACAATGAATTTCGGGTCAAGTTTTAGTTTTACTTTTCTCAATTACAAAATGATAAGAGATGATTTGATTGATATTAAGATTTGTATACGGCAAATTCAATATTTAAGTGTAAAACACCCAAGAATTATTTTACTTAGCGATTCAAACTACTAATAATTGCAATGATAGTAAAATATAATTGCATTTTGAAGAAATTAATCTGCTTCTTTGTTAAAATCCATCAAAAAATGTTGTCGAAAACGTGGATGATGTCCAGTGAGCTTAAGATCGTTCGAACGTCGTTCATACGTTGTTTCTCGTTGAAATTTGCAAACATGCCAAGCTAAATCGTCTAAATATTTTGGCTACTGCAGGCTCCATCATCAAAACTATTCCGTACAGCTGGCTGCAGCACGTACGTCAGTTCCGCTTCGCTCTTGAAAAGCATTGATCGCTGTCAAACTGTTCCGACGTGTATTCCTTGTATCTTATCGAGTTTTTTAGAATGTCAAATTTTAATAACATCGATGGCAAAGATAACTGTAAGTCTTTTTGCCGATCAAGCTTCTCGATAAAGATGCAAAATAGTCTAAAAAAAATGAGAAAAAGCATTCAAAAAATTACTGGTACGTTAAAATATATATATTCGATTTAAATATAATTTCATTATTATTATTATACATTTATATGACTTGAATTTTGTTAATGTAAAAAATTTAATAGGAAGTATCTATCGAATATACTATAATTTAAAAAAGAAGTGATAGTTTTGGCATTAACAATTTGAAATTATTGTGCAAATAAAAATTATTTTAATAATTGTGTTACGCGCACAATCAGTACTTTTCAATAATTTTAAATACGATCATTACTACATTTGATTATATTTTCATAGAGAGTATTCAGGAAGAGGATAAGCATTCGATGTACATCTTCCCCGAGCAACTGTCAATTCTAACTTTGCGCACTGGCTTCTCCAAAAATGAGATTCGCAGATTGTATCGCGCCTTTAAACAGTTGTGTCCCAGGGGATGTGTGATGACTGGCGATTTGATATCCGCGTACACTAAGTTGTTCCCGCTAGGAGATTCGGCCAGATACGCGCAGATCCTGTTCAATAGTTTCGATAGGGATGGTGATGGTATTGTTAGCTTCAGCGATCTTCTCGGAGTTATGACATTGATCATCAATGGTAACGTGGACCAAAAACTCTCCTGGATATTCAGGTGAGAGTCTATCTCGCGTCTCTTTGTTTGTTATAACTTGATATTAACTATCGAGTTCTAATAATCATGAGGATTGAGGGAAAACATTATGTTTATTCCATAATATATTCATTACGAATCAGGAGAGAACTAATTAATTTTATTATCGAATTCTTTGACCGATCTAGAATCAATTCTTTCTAAAGAAATTTTCTTACTAAAGAAAATTTTTTCTAATTGATAGTCTCGAAAATAGTGAAGATGACGGATGAAACACGAATCTCTTTGGATTTACTACAATATTTATCAGGTTGTACGATCAAAATGGGGACGGTTGCATCACGAGACGAGAGATGCTGATCATAATATCCGCGATTTATGAGATGGCGCAGGACGCGCAAATTATTGAGCATGTAGTAGATAGCCATGTGGACAGATTTTTTGAGAAGATGGACGCAAATAAAGATGGTGTGGTCTCCAGAGAAGAGTTCATGAGCGGTTGCAAAAATGTACGAGAATATTCCATGTTTTATGTCGTAAGAATGATGTAATTTGGGTTTAACACTAGAAGGATTTCATTTAGTAGATTTTTGAATGAAAATCTGAAAAGTGCCTCTTTTATTAAATATATTCAGATTTTTCTCTCTCCAAAGTATACATATATTTTATACATCATTAAAATGCTAATATTAATTTTGATATTAATCAAAAATGTATAAAAGATATGATTTACACAACTGTTTAGCTATCAGCCCTCTTGGTGTTAAAACTCAGTAGGTTCTACTTTAATAATAGCGAATATGGAAACATATGTGTGTGTGTGTGTGTGTATGTGTGCATATAGAAAGATTTCACAAATTTTTATTTTTACAGGATACTATTATATACAACCAGTTATTTTCATTTAATAAAATTTGGTGAATAAAATCGATTTTAAGAGATTAACGACTAATTTATTTTTGTGTAAAGTAATTTATAATATTTATGAAGAAGTCAATCTATATCCCTTTTTTTTTTTTTTGCTAACTCTTAAATAATATATTTTGTAACTCTTAAATAATATATGTAATATATTATATATTCATCAATTTTTAAAATCTCTCTCTTTCTTTATGATGTCTCTTATGCAAAAGTATGAAATAATAGATCAATGGCATGTTAAATCGGAATTTAGAAAGATAAAAATCGAGCGACTTTTTTCTATAGAGATTCTCCATTAGTCTTTTATTTTATCTTATCTTTCGTATACTTATACATTTAAAATTAAGTTTCTTTATAGATTTATAATTTATGTCGCGTGCGCCTTTATATTGTATCTAAACGCCGTTTTTATCGAAATTTTAAAAATCGTGTTTAAATACGAATCGATTGCGGCTTCCACTTGACACTACAAATACTTCATTTGCTCGATCAATCAGAACGCAGGAAGTTTTGGCGCTTTTATTCTGATTGGTTAAACATGCTAAGCGCGCTTCTGCGGCAACTTCATATTTCTCTTTCGCGCAGGGCCATGATGTCGTAAGGAAGCAGAGATACCGAGCTCCGTATAATATCCGAAAAGGTAAGCCGACAAAGAGATAATCGAACCAAAATAACGCGATTATTCGCAATAACATCGTCTTCTGAATAAATTCTGAGATTATTTCGGAATTTTATTACTTATTAGACTGGAATTTCAAGCAGCAAAAATCGAATGATTTTTTCGGCGGAAATAATCGAGCCATTAGATCCTTTTCTTCTATCAGTCTTTTAAGTGCTGTACATTTGGAATCGAGTTTATATATATATTTATAGTCGAGATGTTACTATAAATCTAATGTCTCCGCGTGCCGTTTTTATCAAAATTTTACTTAAAAATTCTTAAGAATCGATTGCACATTGCCCTTATTAGGCGAGCTTTTGCAGCAACTTCATGTTTGTCTTTCGCGTGAAACCGTCGTATCGTAAAAAAGCAGAGACTCCGAGCTCCGATAATATCCATACAGGTAGGCCGACAAACAGATAATCGAGCCAAATAGATGTAATCATTCGTAATAGGATAGTTTTCTGAATAAATTCTGACATTATTTAGTAATTTTATATGATATATAGACCGGAATTTCAAATGGTAAAAATAGAGCGATCTTTTTCGGTGGAGATAATCGGGATTATTATATATAGATCCTTTTAAACTATCCGTCTTTCAAAGATACATAAGCCGAAAAAAAAGATAATTGAGCTAAACAGACGCGATTATTCATAACAACATTATTTGTGACTTGATTAGAAGATTTTTAATAGTTTATAGAGAGCATATTTTTTTATCCATGCTATATGTGCGGCAATGATGATTCTCAGCGCTGCCTGTGGCGGGTATAAGTACTAAGATGAACGTCTTGCATTTGCAAATGATAGTTCGAAGTAATACGTCGCAAGTGTGTATGTACGGAGATTGAAAATGAATACAGAAAATTCGGATGAAAAACAAGTTGTGCAAAATTGATAAATTACTTTCGTAAATGTTTTTTTCTTTTTAAATATTCGCAAAATCCAGAGCAAGTCCAATTTTCTCATAAATCTTAAGATAAGTCATTACACGGCGCGTTAAAACAACGAACGATGAGTGTACTCTATCTAGAATTATAAATGTTTCGAAGCATTTAATTGACTGATTAGAAGAAAAAGATCCATATCTTTTTTGTCCCATTTGGTCAATCAAACGATTCGAAACATTGCAATTTTAGTAAAGTATAACATTCATTACGTCTGTTGTTCATGTTGTTGTTCGATCTCTGTCTCTCTCACGGTCTAGACTTACAATTAGATACACAGATGCGATTATTACATATTTTTATTGACATAATAAATCTTTTAAGATTTTTGAAATTGTATAGATTTGCATCATGTTACTGAACTTAAAAGTAATTTGTTGTATAATTTATTAAATAAATACATTTTGAGATTGACATATTTTTGATGATATTTTTAGAATTTTGTATGTTTATTCTGATTTTTATATTGTTTATATATATAATTATTATGTCATAATTATTTTTCTTATAGATACCTGATAGCTGATATTTGGACACTTATGACTGTCTCTGAAATTTAACGAAATTTACAGAAATTTTTGACGAGGTTTGCAGAAATTCGGCACCGGTGAGTAATAGATATTAATATCCTTAAAATATTTTGTTATTTTGTATTACAAACAGTTGCAACGGTCTATTTATAAATTGGCTATAGCTGTAAATATTTATGCTTTTTTTTGAGGAAGGGAGGTAGAGAAAATTCAGTATTTTTAGAAGATGTTTAAAATAATTTAACATTAAAATTTGATATTTAAATTAATAAGAGATTTTAAAAAGTACATCATAATATTCCTTTCCACAATGTGAATTTCCACATTGAGTGAATGAATGAATTTATTTTAATTCTTCTTGTGTGTTGATTAAACTTATTCTAATTATACTTGTTTATTTTGTATCTCGTTGATTAATTTGATTAAATCAGTATCCAAAAAATAGATTTATTAATGTCATAAAATAATATATAAAAATTATATTGTTTATAAATTTTATATACGTATTTTGATATATTAAGTACATATATAAATATTTGGATAATAAATTTATCACCAATTATCAATTCGCTAAAATATATGCAATTGTATTCTTATTGTTTTCTCTAATGGTATTCTATTTATATTTCTTTTAAAATATAGCACTTGATAAATAGTGTTGTTGTGCAAACAAAATTAATAGAAAAATTTTTTTTTTAGAAAAATACACGAAATTATTAGTAAAATATTTTTAAATATATTGCAATTTTTGAGAAAAAGTTTTATTTAATATATAACTAATTTAGCTCTTAATTTGTATTTACAGAATTTTGCAATTGATAAATGAGAAGCTCAATAATTTTTATTACAGAAATATACAGGATACTTAGAACACAAAAATGTAATTTTTTTTTATAAAATGAGAATTGTCTTTAAATCTTCCAATATTCTTATTATGTATATATATTTAAAACATTTATTCTTTATTGAAATAAAAAATTTCCAGTTTTTCTAAATATAATTTAGATAGATGGAAATCTCTCTCTCTCTCTCTCTCTCTCTCTCTCTCTCTCTCTGTCGGAATGCTATCAAATAATAAATAGATAAATGAACATGAAAAATTCATAAAATATTATTATGATTTTTTCTTTGTAATCTAAGGAAGATATATCATAGTATATGTATATCTATGGAATATATTATAGAGTTTTCAGGACCAATAGGATGTGTAACTTCCATCTAAGCGTGCGTAATTCCATCGGAATAATTAAATATTAATGTCATATTTTGTCAGCGAACAGTTGCATAGCGCCACGAGTTAATAATTACATTAAATTTATATTGATTACATATTTAATTGTACATATATTAGATATTAAGCATTTTCTCAAAACTGTTTTTATACTTGTATTTTTCTATTATGCTTTCAATGTTTTATTTTTTAGTCTGATGAAAAACTTTTAGTTATTATAATTGTAATTTATTATAACTGTCTGAATATTGTGTTTTCCCTCAGGAACTCATATCTATGAGTACGTAATTAGCAATACCGATGTACCCGATTTAAAATGATGTGTCGTCTGTGTATTATAAATTATATTTAATATATTTATATTTAATATGTCATATTCTATTTCTCTGCACACTCATTAGTTTTCAAATTTTATAACTTTAAAATCATATATTAAAGCCTTATTTATATTTTTTCATGTGTATTCCAATTAAGGACCAACACTTGAACACTTTAATTTCATATTCAGCGCTTCTAAGTATATATATATATATATAATATTATGTGTTGCGAATATTATTTCTTTAAAGATTTACATTTTTGTAAAAAGTTTTACAAAATATAATATATGTTATGTACTTTATTACATCTAAAGTTTATATTTCAGAGAATTGATGTTTTTGAATAATAATAAAACATTTCAAGTTAGGATAAATATTACTGCAACATTTTCAGTCATTAAATATTTAATTTCAGCGTTAATCGCGTATAAGAATGCACAGCCGGTGCGCTGAGGTATTTATCGATGATGACATAGAAAAGGCAGTACAGATCCCGTGTATTATAGGCCGTGCCCAGTTTTGTCCAATCAAGCTAATGTTCCAATAATTCGGAGCTAGCTGCTTAATAAATGAATGAACAGCCTCGCCTGAGAGGTTCGATTATACATAGATGCGACGGCTTATGTACTCTAGACTGCGTATTCCGCGTTGGTCGTATTTTTGACAAGGTCTGCGCAGCTCTGGGAAGGATGAGGATGGAAGGGTGGAGAACACGTGGGTGGACGTAGGTGTTGCGTGCGAAACTCGCGGACTCTCTCTTGATTTTTTTCTAAAAATAAGATAATTTGGATATAATCGATAAAGCTATATAAAGCTATTGTAGATCTTTTCAATAGAGTTCTAGAATACATAAGACATTTGGAAAAGTGTTCGGTGATTAAATGTAACAGATAGAGATTCGAAGATATACATATAATGTTAGCGAAAATTAGCAATAATTTTTTTACTTCAAAATTGACTTATGAATCGTAAAATCTTTTGATAAAATTTGAAATGTTATCCAGAATTTTGCCTAGAAAATGTTAAATTTCGATATTTTATTTGCTAATTGCCAAAACGTTTTTTTTTTTTTTTTTTTTTTTTTTCAAGAAGAAAAGTTAGAATTGTTATCGATTACAAATTCTAGAAATTGGATACTACTTTCGTATAGGTTTTTCTCTCTCGTGAACGGTTTACGATCGAGACCGATTGTGCTCGATATGATAAATTATTAGAATTATAGGAACGATTCCGCAAAAAGTATTATTTTTCTGTAAAATTCCCACATTCTTGTTTCATTTTTACAAAATATATCCATAAGTACATGAAGTAAATAAAAGCAAATTATATATAATCCTTGGAATCTTTTTTCTTTAGAAAAAAAATCATTATTTATGACTATTATTATTTTACAACATTATTAATATTACATAAAATTGTGTTTAATATATAATATCTCGGTAGAGGTTTGAAAAAATATTTACAGATTATAATTATTCATGATTTATAGTGTTGGCTACAAAGTATTGCAGAGAGTTGTCGAAAAAATAAAGCGTCCTTATAAAATTTGGAAAAATTTTATTTTTGTCAATGACATTTATTACTGATAGTAATATATATATCGAGAGAAATTCATAAATTAAGTTTTGATGGCAAAGAAAGAAATTAATGTAATATGAATATTATTTATAACGATTCTAGCACAATTTTAATTTCAAATTTTATTATTAGGATATTAAATACTGAGATTCTAAAATTTACGAAAAAGAGATAATTTTCCGTAAATACAATACATTTTCTCTAAATAACAGTCGATTTATAATTTCGCGAGAGATGAAAGGCTGCGTGTTTTCGCTTTTTACTCGTTCTTTGATTTCCCGCAGAAAAACGGACGAGTCAAGGTGTTCGGTAAATGCGATTTTTTTACATTTGCAGCGAAGAAAATGCTCGTGGTCAACGCGCCCGCGCTTCTCCGAGTGACTACCTTCGGCGGCTATCCCGCGGACGGTCGGGCGCTATAAGTCGCGGCAAGCGACCTCGCGTCAGTGAGAACGCGTTCGTGTTCGCGTAAGGACGCGCAAAGCCGGGATCGAGGAGGTCGAGAGAGACGACGACGGCCGAGGACGCGATCTGCGCCCGCGCGCGCTTCCCTCGGGCTCCGCAGCCCTCGTGCATGCGTGTTTCGCTCGGGGGGGTAAGTTGCCGCCGTAAATGGTGTCGATATCACATCTCCGTCCACTTACGAGATAGATAAGACAATGGTGAATCGCGACGATCATCTTCGTAAAGTTAGTAAGTCGAGTGACAACTCAATCCCTGTCGCTGCTTCTTGCAACGAAAAAGAAAAAAAAAAAAAAAAAAAAACCGAGTGAATTGTCATTCGGCTTATTTTTCTATTTATTTCGAAAAAGATCTGGCCAATAAACAGTTATAGATTTGGAGCTGAATATTCTCCGATATTTGTGTCAGAAAATGTTAGAATAATAATTTTGAGGAAACTCGTATGTCAATGCCATTGTCGTAAGGTGCTCTTAAACATACTCTTCTGGAGAACGACTTTGTCGATCGATCGCTCGTGATGCGTGCTTGATGACTTCCAATGGAGAGGAAACGATTTTTCAAATGTTTTAAGATTTCTAATATTATAAACTCGCAGATTTTTACGTTTTATTTAAATAAATAAAATACAATTTAAATTGAAATAAAAAGAATATTCGTGACTCGCGAATAATGATATATTTCATGGTATATGTTAATTAATAGCGATCGCAAGACACGGAAACACTTGCGTGTAAATTGATAAAAAAACAAATAGTGTTTTCCTTTTAATTACATACTGCCTCAATACGAGATAAAATTTTACTTGTGCAATGATATAACGTTCTTCTGTATATGTGCATATACATATTTATGATATGCTTTTTATGGATTTTTAATAAATTTTATTTTGTTTTATAACTTATATGATTAATATCATTTAATTATTAAACTGACAAGGTTTCAATCATAGTTATTTAATTATAAACACATTGCTAGATGTGTTAGTTTATTGACATTCAAATTACAGAGAAATAATTTATAACATTATTTATTAAATACTTCACATATTAGGATATAAGTTGGCATTTAAAATTATGTATTAATGATTTTTTTGATTCGATTGCTTTGATAATTTGTTTATTCGCGTTTTTCTAAACGATTAAATGACGTACTGCTCTAATTTTGATAGTACATTGTATGTAAATACGTGTAATCATTGACATTCGATAAAGCCTAATCACCGAATTAATTGGTCTTGTACGATCGAGATCGGTACAATTTCCCAGAGACGGAACAATTATATCGTTAAGAACTCAGTGAATCAGATTAAAAAATCGCATGAATCATTTCGTTCATTCAGGCGGGAAAAGTTTTACACATGTCTGATTACTCTCTCGCTCGCGCGGTCTATGTACTTGAATTTGAATCAAATCGATATAAGAGGCGGCGTCTCGTGCGAACGAAAAATCTTCTTAAGTATCGATCCCTTCAAAATGCTGGGGTTATTTTATACTTTAACGAGGACGATTAATTTTTCGCACTAGCTACGTTGTCCAGAACCTCTGTTTACTTGTTGCAATACAATTTAAGGCATAGCTTAATTCTAACGAAACAAAGTTCCGTAAATAGTAAATAACATAGAATAAAAAGATGTTTTTATAGCAAAAAATTTATGGAATATTTACATAATAATTAATGCTAAATATATAATAATTAAGCATCATGAATGTAACAAGCAATTCGCAATGGCAAAAATAAATTTCGTTTCTGAAATCGTGAAAGTTTATAGTCTGAGAAATCAAAATATAAATTAACGAGTCGAGATTATGGGGCATATTTTAAAATTGCATTGTAAGGCTGCGTTTATCGATGAACATGCGGCCTTGAATATTCTTCAACAATCATCTTTGCAGTGTAGAAGTCGTGATACTGACTTGCACGCGACAAGTTCGATGCGCCTGTCCATGCGCGTGAAAATTTATATTTTATGATCTTTGGATTAGAGCGCGAGAAGTATTGTACATTCAGACACAGCAGTATGAAAAGGCATTTTTTATGTTGCACATTACAATGCATTCTAATTCGCGCCAGTTTCTTCAAGCGAAACTCAATTTCTTTCGTCGCGGTACAATCGAAGCATGAACTAAATGGAATTTTATGAGCTATGTTCTTATTTTTTTTTTTTTTATGTATTTTTAAAATAGGAGGAAAATATATTTAAAGTTTCAATATTTTTTTGGGCCTTGATACATTTACAGAAAAAATGTAATACTTAAATTCAGTTTTATATTAATAGAATGTAAGATCTATTCTTTTATACTGTAAGATTGAAATATATATATATGTGATATAATGTTATCTGATACAATATATAATTAAAAAAATAGATTTATGTATAACATTATACCTCCCCATATATACTTGCGTAGATATATTTGAATATATACAAGAGAAAAAGAATATATTTTATTTCATGCCATCCAACTTTTAAAATAAAAAGAATCTGCTGCAAAACGGAATTCAAAGTTAAGGTCTCAGGTTTGGAATATAAATTTATTTTATTGATATAAAACTGAGAAAAAATATCATTATGTATATTCTTAGCGCGAGCTTTCTTGTATCTTTTTTAATTTCTACTATTTAATACGCTTGCCAGATCATAGCGCTTGTAATTGCCTGGATGTACGGATTTATAAACGATGAGCGATACTTTCGAAACTCATAGACATGGATTTGCGAAACTTGAGTTTCCAAAGAGATTTCTCAGTTATTTAATACACACGTACACGTACACATATATTATTGAGGCTTCTACGTGAGAAATCGCTTTTGTAGTAGACGCGGTCGAAAACCGGTACGTCTGAATTTATAGAGCGAGGAAGTTTCAGACGGTGTAATATTCGCGTAATACTCGATTATTTCGCACAAAATGGTTGGTACAGTCCTGTATTAATTGTTGCATAGCAGACGTATCGTTTCCCAATACAAACGATGCGTGAACCGCTGTATGCCGTATCAGGAAGAGTTTTCCGATCACTGGAAGTTTCGTTATCATACTTTCGAAAAGTTACGTGCATTGCCGTTACGACATTATGACATTACGATATTACGAATTTACTTACGATTAAGAGCACTTAGAATTGGTATTTTTTTTTACGAAGAGATACACATCGAGTCTCTAAAGCTTCTTGCAGAAATAAAATATGGACTTTCAATGTGTTATTATAAAATTGAAAGAGAAGAATTTTCGAATTTTTAGAAAATACTTTAGCTTTATTCAAAGAAGAGTTCTCTGAAAATATAAACATTAATGCAATAGAAAATATATCGAGTATTAGATTACAGAAAATTGCAAAAATATGATACATAATTATATAATCTTTCTCTGTAAATCTCGAATTAAAATTCATATAATTATTATCCTTCCAAAAATAATGTAATGAAAAATTTTATTATTAAATCAACTCGTGTTCCCAATAAAATTTAAAAATTCTTTAAAAAATAAATACATTTTAATGATGAAAAAAGACAAGACTTGATTTTTCCGAAGAGATCCAAGAACGATTATCTTTTCTAATGATAAAAATTAATTTTTTTTTAATCTAGAGAATTTTTTCAAGGTCAGTACACGACGGTTAAAAACACCGGTGTTTTCGTATCGGAATCGGCGACCAAAGCAATCAAAGCGTTTCAAAAGAATCAACGGTTATGCAAATGTTCCGCCGCCCGGCCGCTAAATGCAGGTGTAAAAGCGGGTTGTTGACCCCGAGATATATACCGCGATCTACGTTTTCCGCTCTCCTTCAAGGCGCGAGACGAGATTTATGATTTGCTACGCGATACACGCGATATGCGCAATTAGGACGCATTATTGCGCTACGCGCCGCGGAGGAAGAAGCCGCGGCAAATTCGCGGCTGTTGTGTGTGGAAAGCGAGACAACGCGATTGACGTACGACTTAATTAGATATTATATAATAGATGTTAATTAAGGATGCAACTTAGCGCACTTCTTTCTCGACTTCGCGTAGTGAATCAACGGCAATCGCAACGCGGTTTCATCGTGGCAAATTATTCGCGCTTTATCGGTCACTAGGACGTGAGACGAAAAGTTCTTTAAATGTCTGTATTGGAGGCAAATTGTGGAGAATATTTAGAATATCGTAATATTGTTTTGTCGAATCGAATAAAAAGAACTCGAATGCATGATTGATATTTTTGTAATTTTTAAATGGTTTGTGCGAGATTTATAAAAATGGCGCTATTTAAGATTCTTTGAATATTTAACAGGAAAATTTGGAAAGAAAGTTTTAAAGAATAAAAGTTTTGAGTAAGTTTTAGATAAAAAACAATCTATTCAAATGTTATAAAATATCTAAATTATTTGAAAAAATTGAATTTTTTTATTAATTGATTATAAAGTTATTTGAAACGTTTGAGATCTTGATTCATCTTGATAATCAAATTTAATTTCATCTAATATTTTCAAATAACTATGGTATAATCGGAAATTTTATCGCATTTGCCATCATTATTGATTAGCGAATATTCAGTATAATTTATTTTACATGCTTTCGTAATTTATATTTGAGACCGTAGCGGCAATCACGTCTGCATATGCGCGATGTTCTTAATATTTAAATTTAAGCGTCGGGCTCGTGATCGATTACCGTATTCAAACAATAACTAAAGGTCAAAACTGCGGGTTATGTAGAAGTGCGATATTCAGACAATGACTCTATAAATTGTTTCTACATTTTAGTACATATTAAAGGTACTCTATTCAGACAATGACTGAAAGTCTAACACACGTTGTATGTGATAAGCGACATAAGAAATAAGCAAATATCGTAAATATGCATATTACAAAAGATAGATATCATCCGGAAAGTCCTAAATTATATAAAGCGCTATATAAAATACTATCGACAAATTTTCAAGACTTTAATAGTGTATTAGGTATTGAGATATTAAAATTACATTAGGTATTAAAAAAGTCTAAAGGCTAAAAAAGTCTGTCACACTGAACGCTTAATATATTAAACAAAAAAGTGAGATGCAATTAAAACGTAAGTTTTATTTTACAATAAAATCGATAATGCGATAAAATCAATTTCTATCTTACGTAACCGCATGTATTGTATTAAATGACACGCAAAAGATAATGTGTTTTATACTTTAATAGTTTTATACTTTATATTTATAATGATTATAATATATGCCGGCAAAATGATGATAAAAATAATAAAGCACTATGTTTAATTGATGGTGATAAAAATGAATATGATTATAAACAGATCTCTATATTTTTCTTCGCGTTCTTCAAATTATTAAGTTTCTATTCATTAAATGCAGTGTAGCCAAATAATAATGGAAACTTCAAGTTTCAATAACAATGAAGTTTATAATGATAATGATCAATTTTATTTAATGAGATAATTTAGAAGCTGTCGTATCGAGTGAAAGTATATATTCAAAGATCCGTGTTCGGACTCTGTATACTCTATATCTTCTTCACAATGCAATTATTCACAATGCAATTATTGATATACGATGGTAATTACGTAAAGTGCATGGCGCATCGTACATATAAGCGGATGCGGAAGAATTATAGAAATCACACGAACTTATTGTCGAATCGCAAAATTCATACCGATGTAAATCAACGACTAATTAATTTCTACACGCGCGCAAAAATCCGTTAGGAAATATATTAAATATTTTTGAGTTGAGTTTTAAATAAAATAACGAAAAAGTGGAAAATGTTTTACCAATAATTAAATGAATAAGATTTATAAATTACACATAAGGTTAAATAAGAAGATTAGTTGCATATTTCATACTCACCGATTTGCTATATATACTTATGCATGTTTCTTATTTTTAATTTAAAGGAATTAATCGCACAGGAGACACCGCTTTGTGCACGCGTGCCTTGAGTCCATCTCGCGATTTTACAATTTACGATGTATTCATGCTCGTACTTGCTTGTACATTGATTTGTCGCGAATGACATTTATAAATCACTCGATTGCTCTTGTAACAAGCAGCTGCTCGGTAAATTACGCTACGAACATTTCCCACATTTGTCCCGATCTAAATCTTAATTGCAAAATATTTATCGCGATCGGGTAAAATGTATTTCGTTGTTTAAGTACTTTTTTATGTATTCATTTCTTCTATAATTTTCATAATATTTTATATATTTTAAATAATTTAAGAAAAGTACATGTCTCTTTTTCTTCTTTCTACAACATTCTCTTGTTCAAGTAAAAATTTTAAGTTTTGAAATGTGTGATTGTACGATTTTTCATAGCATTATAAATTTTTCAGCACGATCAATTAATTTAGTTTAGTCAATGGCGATATCGGGACGAAAATAACAAATTTTAGTCGCGAAAAAAAATTATCAACTGGTCATCGTTATCACGCGACGTGTCAATCGAATTTTATTCGAGCATTTCGATGGCGATTGAAAATAGTCTGTATTTCGGCTTTGTTGGATTTGGAAAGTACGTTGGCGCATTGAACTTCTACTTTTTCTTCTTTATTGTAAAGATGTAACGTTGTGCGATGCATCGACCGTATCGAGAATGTATTTCAGCAGCGTCCCGATAAGCGCGATAGAATTCGCTCAGACAGATCGTCTATGAGAGCGTGAATAACGTGTGTTTCACATATCCGTTGTGGATACTCTCATCGTCGGGACGCGTGTTAAGCCGCACAGAACGAATAATTACACGCGCGTTCGTTAATTATTGGCCGCATTTAGTCGGGTCTTCTTTTATCCGTAAAGAGGGAAGAAAAGCATCTATTAATATCTTGCCTACAATTAAAAGTCTGATAAACTTTTCGAATAGTAAGTTGTGCGAAGAATTACTATCAATATAACGGTAATAAAATAGAACATCTAAGTGCCATATTCATCCATTTTTCGAATTTTGCATTGACATAGTTTGTCGATAAATCATATATTATAATAATGCAAAGATAACTGATATTGAAATAATGATTGATGGACATTTCATTTTTATCTCGATGGGCAGAACAAATAGATATAGAGAAAATGTGAAATATGTGATTTAAATTTTTGTCAACGTAGCTATCGTACGCGAGTTATCGATCGCTTAAAATGGTTGGGCGATTCTTTCTATTTCTGCAAATGCGTTTTCCATCCGCATGCACCATTGCGCGGAACCGCAATCTCGTATTATCTTAACTATCATGGAAATAAAAATTTCTCCTTTTATCCTCAAAATGATTCTACACTCTCTCTCCGTAGATCTCTCCCAGTAAAGATTTCTACTTTTTGTAGGTGAGAGTAACGGTAGATTTTGGCGTTCCTCTCACTTCAGCGATCTGCATGAAGGGCACCAGGTACAAACACTTAAGCTTAAATAAGAAAAAATTAGAAAAGAAAAAATAATCGAAATAAAATTGTTATTTAGAAATAATACAATCAAATAAGAAACAAATAACATATCTTTAGGAAAATTATTGATATATTTCTTTAATTTTTAATATTAAACATAGAGAAACTAGATGTAAAACTGAATCCGTACCAAATTATCCAATAGACATATCATCTAACAATGAGTTGCAGTTATTTTTGTATTATAGAATAAAAAAAAGAAACGGATAAAAAAAAGGATATTTTCTCTTTTTTTAGTCACTATGTCAATTTTAGATTGCGTAGATTTCCTATCTTCTTATTCTAATTCTTTACATAAATTTGGGAATTGGTACAAGCAATCTTGATAGCTCAATTGCATTTATGTCATGATTTTCCAATAAAAAGATAGGGCCTCGTAAGAATGAGGCGGACCGATCATGACGGCCACGTCGCGCGGCATGGCCCGCCGTCCTTTCGAGTGTTGGCTGTCCCCGATACCGCTTATCTATCGCCGACGACTCCCACGACAGCACCGCCGCCGCCCCGCGCGCCCGAGCCCTACAAGATCGCTCCGTCGTCGACGTCCTACGGCAGGGCACATCGTCGTTCCAGTTTCGTGATACTTGCCGAATCCAGGCCGGCAAGTCCAGACCCCGACAATGCGTCACCCAACTTATCCACAGGAAGAGTCTCGCCCTTCCGTGGACGTGGTTTCAAGGGACCACCTCCTCACTCAATGTCGAGACCGCAGTCGCCGGAAGTCGCCGGGGACGGCCGTCGACGCAGAGTCGAACGAAGAGGTAAGTTAAACAATTTATCAACTAAAAGTCTTATATAGCAAGCTTTAAAAATTTTATAAATATCTTGAGGATTCAAAATATAAAAATGTTTTTGAAGCTACCTTGATGAAATATTTTTGACACAACAGAAACATCTAAAAAAAATATTATAAAGGTGTTAAGATAGTGTAATATTTAAATATTAAAATTTATTAATGAGAGCTGCCTCGACAAATTTTATGCATTTTATTTAGAATTAGTGATCTGATCTTGTTATTGTCAAATCACGTTTATCTTTTGCAGTTTCGCTATCGCAACAAAACAGTCCCAGAAAAAGCCTTATACCACAGCCCACTTATCGTCAACGATCTACCTCCTTGACGAAAGCCAACGAACGTTCGCCATCGCCTAAGATCGGTCGCCGAGTTGATTCAAAGACACGATTGAACGTCTCGAATTCGCAAAGTCGATTAAACGCGGCCGACTCGAAAACACGACTAAACGACTCTAGAACGCACCTGAATAAATCCGACTTTAAGAGTCGTACAAATTTTGCCGAGTCCATACACAAGATCCGTTTTATTTCCAATTCCACCAGTAATCTCAGCAGCAACTCGACAACGACGCGCCGACAAGCAACAACGAAACCGTCGACGCGACTCTCGCCGATCCAAGGTACCCCGACGAAACCGGAAAAGGCAACCTCTCAATCGAACATAAACAGTAGAAACTCTTCGCGACAATCAGTCACGAAGACATCAAGGATGTCGCCGCAGAAGAACAATGTCGCTACTACTCGAAGAGACAATCAGAATAAAAACTCTAGCAAGGAGCGCCTTCTTTCGCCATCGAAGATTCCTTTGAAGACGAATGGCTCGTCAAATACCAGCAGATTCATTTCGATGCCCGAGCAGAGCTCGGAAAGATTCGTAAAAGTGGAGAGAACTGGCAAGGTTCCGGAAGGCAGAACTGACAAGCGGACTGCGAGCCAATCTCTTCAGAATGGTCAATCTCCCGAATCGAATTCGAAAGAAAGCGAGGCAGATGGGAATTCTTCGGGTAATATGGACGAAATGGATCTCGTAAATCTGTTGAAGCAAACCTCGCAAACGACCGGCACGTCTAGTGAACGTCTGGTGAATACGACGACGACTACGGCAGTGCAGCCGTTACACATCGACGCGAACACGCTTCTCGTGGAGCCGAATCAGCAGAAGGAATCGTCTGAAGGACGATCTAGATCTATCTCTCCCGCGTCTAAGGGGGAAACGCCGGTGTCCGTTTCGACGCAAAATACAGCATCGATCCACCAGAGATCCGTCGAAAATCAATCAGTCAAGGCGAATCCTGGGAGCGATAATAAAGATTTTTTCGTCGGTGCGGAGAGCAGCACCATAGGGCATACGAAGAGCGACAGCATTGGCCAATCTACGAAGGTTGGCACCAGGATTAACGGTGAAGATTCGGCTCATCAGCGTTCCAATCAATCTTCTGCCAACCAGTGTTCTGATAGAAATAGTCAAAATGTCCGCGGTTCTAAACAAAGCGACGGGAAGACTTCTGAAAAATCGGAAACGATGGAGGTGAAGAGCGGCTCTGCGAGCAGCAAGATAGCAACCAGTAGCGAGATTCCGAACGATAAGATGCCAACCGTGATGGAGAACGATTCAAAGATTGCTAGGACGGTCGAAAAAACGGAGACAGCGATGAATAATGCAACAACGGTAAACAACACGATGACGATGAACAGCAAGACTAACAACGTGAATTCTGCGGTCGGTGCAGTGAACGCGAGTGTAAATAATGGTGCTGTGGTACGAACGAGGAACGAGAACCATGGTAGCGACGCGTCCCTAAAGTCGTCGGCCGGCGCATCCACGGGCTCCATCGAGAGCGTGAGATCGACGGACACAGGAGTGAGTGTGAACACGGTCAGAGGGGTGTCCTCGCCGAGGGAAAAGACGGGCGTGCACATGGTGAAGCGTTCTCAGGAGATCGAGACGCTCAGCGGCAATATCGTCCACATCGAGCAGAACGGAGAGCCAACGTGAGTCAGTTTTATTTTACTTAATTATATTATATATAATATCACACGCGCGAATAAATGTACTTGAAAGTATTTTTTAATTATATATCTTGAGAAGTATCATAGTTTATTACAAATCTATATTCTTTCTCTCTTTTTAACCGCATTTGTTCTATACTTGTTTCTTTTTTTTTCTTTTTGTTTTTATAGCATCGATGTATGTCCTATTTAAATCGTAATTAAGTATAATCAATGTCACAAAGAATGATAACGTGCAGGTGAGAAATATAAATCTAATGCGTAAAGATGATTAATGACGTTAATTTGTTATACAATAATTATACGTTGTCAACCGATGATACATTAATACAATATAGAACGATCTACGGTTTCTATGAAGAGCTGTACTTTGATAAAAAAGAAGACTCGTGTTTATTAAATTTATAAATCTTTCTGTCTTATAAATCGCATGACACGCTGATTAAATTTTACACGCATAATTTTGTTAAATCATATTGTTATCGCCCATGGTAGATAATGAATTAAAGTTATTTGCTCCGAAATATGTCTGACATATCAGGCATTTTGAATAGATTGGAAGATGAAATTTTGCCACGACACGACAACAAAACATCACTCTCAATTAGATAAATCACTTTCATGACACGATTATCTTGCGCCAAATAAGAATATAAGAAAGAATAGCGATAACCGCCGAGATCTCTTTCGAAGCTCTCCAACTCTGGCATGCAACCACATTAACATGATATCTAATTTTACTTGATTTCTTTGAAATTTTTGAAACTTTTGAGAGAAATAGAGAAAAGGTCTTTTTAAAATAAATGTATAAATTACTTTTAAATTTCGATTCCAAAATCTCTTTTGATGTAAACTTAAGATTGTTTTAAAGAGCAGTTGTACGACATGAAATGATTAGTCGGATATTTTATCGCACTATAATAACACTTTAAAAACTTGGTCTCTCACAACTATTCATTTGCAATATTACATATCGCTTTGGCCAAAAGTAAATGGAATATTTGTATTAGATTGTAATAAATCCGATTGTGTTTAACATTCGCGCAAATTAAACATTATGTGATACAAATTTTTAAAAAATATTTTATCATATTTCAATATTCTTTTTGTAAAAAGAATTTCATGCAAAAATTAATAAATCCATAGTTTGCTTACATTAAATGCAAAGTTTAGGATGGAGCTCACACACACACACACATGTAGATTATGGAATCAGCTTATTCTTGGACTGAACTCACACAATCGCTATAATTCTATATAAAAATTTATTGCGTTCTTTGATACTACACAGAGCCGAATAATTTAACTCATTGCAGTTTACTAAGAATGTTTCATACATTTTGGCCAAATCTGTATACCCTATTACGTCGATTGTGTATCGAGTCACTGACGAATGCACATGGTAAATCACGTCATTTGTTATACTATGTATTATCGCAGTAATTTCGCGAGATATCTCAAAGGAAATCGCCGAGCCATTGCATTATTGCGCAATTATTTATTCATCGTTCTACGATACTTCCAAGTTTGATCCGAGTTTCGTAGTACTTTCTCGTACTTCTCAAGACGGACTCTAAACTTAATTATGTTCGCGTGATTTAGGCGATATTCCAAGATTCTTCACGAGACAATTAATTTTGGCAATTAGCCTGTTGGTCAATTTATTGCGCGTAATCGTGTAATTTATTTCGCACGGTGGACATTTGCACGTTGATGCAATTAATTAAGTCTTTTTTTAAGATAGGAAGATGAGGATATGAAGCAAAATTCCAAGTATTCAAGTCCATCACCACATGTTAAAAATATAAAAAAGAAAGTTGAAAATTATATAGATTGTTCTTCCTGCGCATGAGAGTGCTTTTGATAAGCGCATTCTACTTTTGTACTATTTATATAGACGCTATTTAAGTATTACAACAATTTCTCAACATATAGCGCTGCAACGAGCAAAACAGTATAAGTTATTTGCTTGAATGACAATGAAAGAATTTCATTACTTTTCTTACCGTTCTCCTGTAAAACTTTCTCTAATTGTAAGCAGAGTTTAGATTTGTATCGTATTCTCGTTCCATCGTATAAATAATGCAATTTTCACGTTGCCGAATCTTTTTTTTATAAATTATGCAGACTCAAGATTGCTTCGAACTGACTTGGAAAAGTTGGATTATTTTGGAAAATGTAGATATATATTTAAAGAGAGAGAGAGAGAGAGAGAGAGAGAGAGAGAGAGAGAGAGAGAGAGAGAGAGAGAGAGAGAGAGAGAGAGAGAGAGAGCAATGTGTGCCCATCTCTCAGAAAACTCGAGAAACACGAGAAATCCTTCTAAAAATGATTCGACAATTGTTCAGAGTTGAGAAACTGACATGACGCGATTTTATTATCGTAGGATAGGAGCGATGCCCGCGAAAAGCCGTATGGAAAGTTTTCGCTTGGCCAACCAAGATACGAGCACGCCGGAGAAGTTCTCCGTCTTATCTATAGTTTCGCGCAAGATTCAAGAGTTCCTTTACCCCGGTTAGTTATAAACCTCTCCACCTTCGGTCGAAGCGGCCGAGGTGTGTCTATCGATCGTGTTGGAATTTACATCGACAAGCCACCGTGAGGTTAGCTTAACGGGATGATAAATTAAAATCCCCAAACTTTCTCCCCCAATTCTTTCTTACTGCCATAATGGTTACTGCTCTGAGTTTCGATCCTTTAACTGCAAAAATATTGCTCTACGACAGTTTACTTTTGAGATAATCGAGTAAATATTTGTGCGATTTTTTCTGGAAATTTGCGTAACATGGGTCGTTATTTGATGAACTTCGTGCATAGAGATTTATTAAAAAACGAAGATTACTTCGCGAACATAGTACGATTACAATATTGTTAATATATTTATTTAGATATTTGAAAGTCTTTAAACGGTTTATTAAAATATTTCGCAAAAAATACAAAGTTCAGAGATAAATCAAATATTGTATTTTAAATCTTTAAAGATTGATTTTTTTTGCATTTCTTGAATCAATAATTTATATTATTCAAATTTATTTATCGTATATTAAATTAATTCTATGATCGAAATAAAATTTATGAAATTAATTTAACTATCATATAAATAATGGACTCATTTAAGTTTTCCTTCCTTTAATTTTCAAAATTACATTTTAATGAATAATTAATAAAGTTGCACTGGATCCGCTTAGAGTACGTTGCACCTTATTCATTATTTATTAAATCCGCACATTACATCTGCGTGCGTCGATCAATTAGGACATCAGCGGTGATCAGTTCTTCAATGTCTTGATGTCGAATCATTCGCATTTCCACCATCGAACGATTATTATTCCCGTAATTGCGCGAAGATAAAATTCTTTCTACGCGAGAGACTCTTGCATCGTAATTTTATGTGATATTATTACTGACCGTTAACGTTCCAGTGACTCACAAGACCGCAATAGCGTGACAGTGTTATAAGTTCTCTCGCTAACTAACATATTATGAACATACTTTATTCTCGCAAAATAGATTCCGGAATTCTTTCGAAAAACCACACGCATATCGACTTTAAAAATTTTTATTAACACATTCTATAAGAATTTCGAGTGTACGGGCTAATCGTAACGATTAAACTTTTCATTATATTTCTTTTAATCTCTTTATATAATTTATTAAGAATTTAGAATGCCCATTATTAAAAATAAAATATGTTCATTACGATCATTGCGTGCACATTTTCAAGGAATGCGTCACTTCGACGCGGAAGAAACATCTTAATTCGATAAAGAGGATAGTTCTACAAAAATTGTAAATTACTTGGGATCTATTGTACTTAATCACGCAGCGCAAGCAGAGAAGCATAAGAATCAATACATCTATATACGTAGCCTCTGAAAACATTTTAAATCATTCTCTTAACTATATATACGACGCTATACATACTTCAATATAAGTGATTTTATTTTGTTATTTCTCAATATGTTATTTCATTATTTTATACATTATATGTTTAGTATATATATGTAAATATACATATGTATTCTGCGTTATTTACTTTAAAATTCGAGTGATATTTAAATATGAGTTTGACAGAAATTTAAAATAATTAAAATAATACATTTTTTAAATATAAATTTATCTTTTAACCATGCTATAAACTATGTTATAATAAAAGAAATATATCTGATATAATAATTATATTTGATATAAAAATAATTTTCTCTCTTTTTCTCTCTACAAGCTATTATTAAAACAATGCATGAAAAATATAACATAAAAAAATTAAATACATCTTCAGTTTTAAGAAATCAATATCTTTTTAAAAGAAAAATAATTTTGTCTAATAAATTTATTTGATAAAAAGGTCGAGAATGTGTAGGTACGAAAGCATCCTTGTATCTAGCGATTGATCTCGCACGCAAACCAACTCGTCCACGATCTCTCGTTGACTTTTGTGGAACGTTAAAACTTTTTTTTGCCCCAAAGATATGTCGCGCTGTGGAAAATGCAGTGTGTATGGGCGATCGTATACAGCAAACCCCCCCCCCAAAAAAAAACAAAAAAAAACGGCGTTCTACTTCTTTTATGAACGATTTCCTTGCCGTATTTCTTCTTGATGACGTAAGAAAATAGAAGGATTTCTCGTGTATCTGCGTCCGATATTATCCGAACTTCCCCTCTCATCGTCATAAAGCTAGTTGAAATAACTTTATCCTCATTTTTTATCTTCAAGATTTTTTTCTGCTACATTTGTGTGTGTGTTTTATAGTGTTTTTTACATAACTTTAAAAATTACAATCGATTATATTAATTCTCTTGTAAATGATTGACATAACTATGACAAAAAATTTATAGCTTTAGCGTGGATGATATGTTGTACAATATATGCCTATGTTATTTTTGCAAATAATAATCGATTAGATTATTCCTTCTACCACCAATTAATTATGAAACTAACTAATTACCAAATTGATGATAAAATTATGTATTTGCAATTTATGTATGTAAGAAAAATTACTTTCATGAAAGTTAAATTAGAAAAATGTGGAATTAATTTGCGGTAGTAAAAAATGAAGGTAGATTCGAGTTATCGGAGAGTGATTCGTGTAATTCAATTGCGGGCCGCTGACTACAAATTTGCACACTAATGGCATAATAGATAGCTGTAAGATACTAAATCTTGCTAGTAATTCACAGTAATACCTTATTAAATTATTAGTAATATTTATAGCAATTTCTATTGCCTTCTGTGATACATTGATGCATAAGTTTTTAGAAAATGTTTTTTTTAAATCCAGAATTCTGAACAAAATCAGACGAAATTAACATTATTTACCTAAAAATTTTAATGCAATTAAAAGAAATATTTCTATCAAATAATATTTTTCAATTACTATTAACTTTGCATAAATTCGACATCAGAATGCTGGACATTTTATCTGTTTCATAAATATCTTTAAAGATGTTTTCTATTCCTATATATAATTTTTATTTCTGTATAAAAATTTTTTAAGACTAATTGTAATAGTGTTATTTTAAAAACATTAATATATATCAGAGAGATATCTCTTTATATGTAGAATATATTACTGTATATTAATATGTTTATTATATTCTATTTTATTTGATATAAAAATTTATAGAAAGCTCATATTTATTAAAAAAAAAAAAGAAAAAAAAACATCTGACGCCAGCTATTGTGTATCGATATCGATCAAACCTATCCGCACTTTCACAAATTGGATAACACGCAGCTAATGATCTTTAACGGGCTTGCGCGCGGATTTTTGCTTCGCGAGCAACAATCGGCGAATTAAACGAAGTGCCCTCGCGAGGTAGATTTGGGATGTCGAGCAGCTATAAAGAGAAACGAGAACACACGGGCATAGCGAATGAAATACGGGTGGTGGCGCGAATCGACCTTGGCCGCACGCGACGAGCCGCGCCGCGACGCCTCGCCGGTCATTTCATATTGCCACGTTACGTCAATTTTCGGTCGCGCCGTCTCTCCCGCCTTCCTCTCTCGGCACATGCCATTTATGCGACGATCCCTCATTATGTCAATTTATTGGCTGAGGCTATTCGTTAAGAGATGACCGGCGAGCTTCCGATCGTTAATTGTTATCTTTTTGATTGCTTTACAAAGCTTAATGTGTATATATCGAAAGAATAACTTCTATTTCTCGTAAAAAAAATCTCTCGGATAATATTAAATTATGAAACAAGAGACTCGTTAATGGATTCGAAAAAACGCGACGAAAGAGAGCACATGTTCTCGTATCACGCGATAATCCGATTTATTATTAGTTGATCTGCATCCGTTGAGTCATACGCGGTGTTATAATCGGGTACACCCAAATACTTTCTTATACACAAATATTGGTATTTATAAAGATAGTTTGTGACACATAAAATGTGATATATGTACATACAAAAAAATATAATATTAAATTGATTTATCGTAATATTAGATGTTAATTTAAATTTTGTATTTTTAAGCTGGGATATATTATTTGATTTGCTCACTTTTTTACTTTTTCCTTTAGATATTTACAAAAATTTATTTAAAAAATTAATTTTTTATTAATTACAGCATAATGAGAAATGAATATTTGATATTTTAATTGTGTCAATCTCTTAATTTTTATTAAAAAAAAATAAAGATTATTTCAAAATGTCTGTTTTAATTATTAATCTGTATTTATCACTGACAATATACTTTTAATAATTATAGAAATTTTTTTATAATTATAAAACATTAACGATGAGGTAATATTCTAACACACACATTAAAGCTTTCTAACAAATAATTTAAAGAAACGTAGAAAGACATTTTTCAATAATTTTATATAATTATCCATATTAACTATTTTAATGTCATTAAAGCAGTATACATATAAATATTAATACATATAAGTATATATTTTTTTTTTATTATATACCGCGCTTGAATCAGCTATTATATATACAATAATTTTACTATGATTACATATGTTTATCCTTCACTTTATTAAAATACTTTTGTGTTTTTCATGTAAGTCAGCAACCCATTTCCCACAATTTGACGTAATTGAAGCGCTAATCTTTGATAGCGTGCGGAAAACGTTACGGTATGCAACGCGAAAATATTAAATGCTAAAGTACGTTATTAAAGATTGAGCGAAACGAATTTTAATGTAATTTGCATAGCATTATACACTCACCTTCTTTGAATCCAGCTCCTTTGAATTTTTCATTCCTTTATAGCCATTCCTTCAATATCCGCTTTATCAAGTTAAGCTAATTGCATTCTGCGTCCTCGTGACTAACAAGAGAACATACATATGTCAGAATGAATATGCAATGTTAATAAAAAATGAGAACAGTTTCTAATTTCTGTATGATATGAAGAAAATTATAAGGAAATTCAACATACACCTCTATATTTGCAAGTTGAGCGGCTTTATTTGCGTTTAAAATTTAACAATCGCATAAGACGATTAATATACATGTTAAAGATAAATCTTCGCGCATTCTTATGTGACAGGATTGAATATTTAAATTTCAATTTGACTCCTTTCAATTCATTCCTTTCTATCGTGTTATATTGTTCTTAATTATAAACACGTCGATTCATTAATTAATCAATAGAAAAATTATTTTTAATTCGTAGATAGCGTCATATGGGACTATAAATAAACGATGCTTGCACGTATTTTTATTTGCATGCTATAGCAATTAGAAGCACGAAATTGTAATAGGTATTCGTTTGCATTAAAGAATTGCAAGAATTTAATTGCAAGAATTAAAAAAAAAGAAGAAATAAATAAATATGCTTTCACATATTATAGAATTGAGCGTATTAATTTCCACTACTTTATTTTTATCCATTTTTCTTAAACTTATAGATCTATATATTTCTGATATGATTGTTAAATAAAGGCTTCGTATTAATAACGTGCTAAGAAAAAAAAATCAACTTTTGTGATAAAATAAAAAAACTATCTGTGGAGCTTATCCGTAATGTATCATATTTAATATTTTATTAATAATTTGAGAATTTTGTTTGTATTTGATCTAAATATTTAAATTCCACAGTTAAAAATTGTATATATTCTTTTCTGGTCTAAAAAAATATTTTGAAGAGAACATTAAAGAGAGACAGAGAGACTTCTCTATGTGTGTGTATGTGTATGTGTGTGTACAAGTTATATAATTAAATATTTTAACACTAGATTGTGTGATTTACACGTGCGCTAGATTTAAATCTAAAAGTTAGATAGTCGTGAATCGTGATGCAGCCGTGTAATCGTCCGACCAATGGCATGTCTTTAGTATGCCACTATGGTTAATCCTTTTTAAAGCAAATTGATTTGAACTTTTTTTTTTTTTTTTTTAGATAAATGCGATAAATTTATTTTGGAATAAATTTTTGAATGATTGGGATAAACGAAAATGCGGGTAATAAAAATGCCATTTTCATATTATTCTTTTTTGAAGAACGGAAATTAAAAATAGATTCAGATTAAAGAATCTGTATATCATTCCTTTTGAATGAACAATGAAACATCTCGTAATTATGTCAATATAGAAAACTTTTTCCATGCAGTAAAATTTTTTTCTTGTGAAAATGTATAACAAATTCTTCACGCCGAGCTTGGCGAACGACGCAATTTATTAGCATACGCAGAACGCCGTTGTCGCATAATTTTTTCACCGCATAATAACGAGTTGGCGATAGGATGTTATTAGCTAGTTTACCAGTTTACGGTTGCGGTTTGTAAAACTAACAATTAGTCGCGAGGAGTAATAGATTCTTCGCGAAAGGATTAGCTTTATTTTCTCAGATTGATGAAAAATTATATCGGACATTTTATTACACATTCAACTTACGATAAGATAAAAGAATGATAAGAATTAATTAAATAATGAAATAAGTTACTTAAAGCCTAAGTAAGAATTAAAAACTATCTAATTATTATTATATGTATGTATAAACACAGTTCATGTTATCAAACTTTGAAAAAAAAAAACTACTGATTATATTAACACGATGTATTAAAAATAATCGCAAGATTAAGCTTTCGTTGAATGCATTTTCCTCTTTATATCTTCAAGGTCAGGTTTTGTTAAATCGGTGACCATGTATTTAATACATTTTTCACATACTCTTCATTATGATTAGAATATAGATATCATTATCATTTAAAAAACTTGGAATAATTTTAATCTTAAAATAAACTCGTAAAAAATTCGATAGTGATCGGCCTTCTTATGATTAGCGAAAGTGTTTGCTCTCGTTTAAGGGTTAAGGTGACGACGAATTACAAGCGCAACTTTAAAGCCCCGTAGTATAGTCACCTGCCGACACGCGCCTCGTGACACACGCGTCGGGAGAGAAAATCGGCCGCGGCCGCGGCCGCGGCGGGAACGCCTTGAAAACCGGCCGGTTAAGGTAAAGAACTTCGTGTCGCGCGTATCGATTTCGTGGTCAGCCAGCTAACTAGCTGTGAGGGCTGGAGGGTGCGAAGGGGGCTGAAAATCTTCGCGTGACCGATCGCGCGGGACCAGTCGACTTTACCTCTACCCTAGCCTGCCACCCTTCGCGGCCACGTCTTGCCGCGACTGCGGCAACCCCAATCACTGACCGAAGTCACCTGAGGCCGGCCGCTAGTGATGGCCACTCGTCGTTGACTTACGGACATAAGTCATCGCGATCCTCGTTCTCGCCCTCGTTAGTTCTCGCGAATCGTTATTATTGCGATTTTCGATCTCGGATTACTTTCCTCGTTGTTATTCGATCGCCGATGGTTTTTCTTCTTCCCTCACGAATTTATCGGACGCGTGTCTATCGTAATTTCGAATTTCGCGATCGCGCCCTCCACCGATCGTCTCTCAAGTTTCTGGAAATTGGTTCTTTATCCTGCGAAGGAATTGTGTTTAGGTAAGGGCTTTTCTGGACTACGATTGCATGCGCGGACAGAGGGATGAGACCTGCGCGGCTCTAAAGTTTTCGTGATGTCATTAAGCCTGCTATGTGAGGGATATTGCGTTTTTCGTCGGCCGCAGCTTCATCTACGGATGATTGAGTCACGAAATATATATCTTACAACAGTAAATATACCTGCGCTTTTAAATGCGCATTTAGTGGTTTGCAGTTATTGTCTATCCATTTAACTTTGAGAAACATTTTTCGAAAAAGTACATATAAATCGAGTCAAGCTCATCACTATAATAATGTAATGTGCGATTTAATACTTCGATAAAATTTATATTATTTTTTCGGCATACGTTTTTAATTCAATTCAAATATTATGTCCCATGAATAATCTAGACCTTTTCATCTACAGCTAAATGTAATCAATACTTTCTGATATTATATACATAGACTGTACATTTTACACATGACTCATACATGTATACAGATGTATATAAATGCTAATAGCTATGCAGCTAATGCAAAATCGATAATAATCTTTCGAGATTAAATAGTTGAACATTTATATTGTATAAAACGAATTAAAAGTAAAATATATTATTGATTTTTTTATTTTGATCTCTCTTATTTTTATGAAATCTTATTCAACACAGAGAGAGAGAGAGAGAGTTATGAATATAATAATTATGTATATTCTTAAATAATAATATAAAAAATGACTTTGTTGGATATTTTACAGAAAGGTATTAAAATATATAAATCTATTATTATATAAACACTAATATATATATATATATATATCTTATATTATATAAAATATAAAATATTATAATATTTAATACTGGCAGCATATCTTGATGTCAATGATATGTTTTTATCGCAGTGTCTTGGCCTCCTGCAACGAGAAGGAACAAAATAGCGAAAGGTTATTGACACGTTGGGGAAGATCATTGAGTCGATACTCCAAGTGCTGCTCCGACATGAGGTGCTTGGCCTGCCGCAGAGACCCCAAGGATCTTCTATGGACCAGGAATCAAAAGAGAGCGATGGTGATCAACGACACTCCGCCACCGCTTACACCACCACCTGCTACAAACGCGTTGTCCTGCTGGTCGAAATTGAAGTCGCGATGCAAGTAAGGGATCATATCGTTCAACGATTAGAATTTCATGATCAAATCGCGCTTATTTTATCAGATTGTTACATGTATATTATTGCATTGATAACATGGAAAATTTGAGGGCACGAAATGACGCAATACGAATAGGAAAAAAATATTTCCGGCGAATACTTTTTAATCATTCCGTAATTTTTTACTATTTACTTAACCATGAGCTTATTTTCAGAATTTTTCAGACTTAGCTTCTTGTTATCTTGCTTTGCTATCTATGCTGCACTACTTTGCTATTATATTGATTTTAAGTTTTCAGATACGTCATTTATCGTCCGATATAATTTGATTTCAAAATTCCAGGATTCTCTATCTCACTCTCGCTAAATGTTCCTGATTTAGTTAATAATCATCGAGAAATATTTTAATCTTCTGGAAACTTTTCGACTTTTGAGCTTGGGTGTTATTTTATTAAGAATTTTTTTATTGACGGATCTTACGATGAAAATTGCATCGTGCGATATACTTTTCTCCAATAGATGCACTGGATTACGAGGGATGAAATGTTGTACAAGAAAATCGAGGATCGCTCCTGCCGAGCCTACCGTTTGCTGTCCGCCGGAGAGAAGATGCGGTGCGATTTGCCGTCGTGTGTTCGGCTGTTGCAGTTGCAAGCGCGCAGACACGCAAGAACGCACAAAAAACACACGTGCCAAGCACAGTCTTACGAGTGTAGCGCCGCCACCCTTGTCAGAGGTATCGAAGCATTGTCGAACAAAATATATTACCATCTTGCTATTATTCGTTTGTAACATAATAGCAATTATTTCTTTTCATTAATCCTTATATTTCTAAAAAAAACTGCATATCAAATTTAAATAAAAGAAATTAATATATATAACTGTAACTGGGGGGAAAAGGGATGAACTGTTGATTTCGAGTTATTGTTTTGAAATGGAATACAATGAAGTTTAATCTAATTATAATATCCTAGACACGCATCCATGCTTTATATTTATAACACGAGAACTTGATGTGCAATATATCGTAGGAACCAAAGGCCAAGTTACCAGATGTCCTAGTGGAGTACAATTCTGTTATGCGTGGCGCCATTCCATGCCTTCCGATTCCTCTCGCCTGGTTTTGCCTAATGTGGAATGTTTTATTACCAGGCACTGGTATGAATTTAAGCACTAATACTACGTTCTCTCGGAGAAATAAAATATTTTTTTGAGAAATTACTTTTCAATTTTGTAAATTTTCGAGTAATTTTTTTCTTCGATATTAAATTCCTTCTTTTTTATACAATCGATCCTTTTTTCCCTTTAGGAACTATTTGGAGCGGCCTATTTAATTTATGTACCGGACAGCCGCGATTCTCCCCCGTTGCCGGACTAAAGTCACGGCTGGGTGCATTTATTGTCAATCTTGTCGTGGGTGTTGGTCAATTGTTTACCGTTTTGTTTTGTCTCGTCGGATGGGGCTGGAGCATTTGGTGGGGTGTCACCATGGTCCGCTTAGCTAGTAAGCGTCTTAGTAAAATTATTGCCTAATTGCCAAATTATATATATTTATATACAAAATATTCAAGATTAATTACGAATTATCTGTAATAGCCACTCAATATTGTTTAAGTTTATAATAATCTTTCTAGAACTGCTTTTTGATGTATTTTTAATATAAAAAGATTAATGATTATTATACAACAATCTGAAATTGATCGCAAATTATTTCAGAAAGAAGTTATTGATTGATTTTCGTGCTTTTTACAATTCCAATGCAATTCTCAAATTCTCTAGACTGATATAACATTGCAGGAAAATATAAACGGTTCAAGGCATCGGAAGCTGCCAATAACGATCCTGAAGCCAGAGGAGGTGAATCGGGCCCCCTACCTCCTGGCGTACCGAGTCAAGCTTTACGAGAGATGGAAAGGGCACGATGATGCATTTTTAATAAAAAAAAAGCACGATCATTCTCCAATTGTCTAAAAAAGTTTTATATCTTGTTTGGAAAGTTTTCGCGCTCCGTTTGATATGAATTTAAAAATATCGTCCGCGTAAAAAAATAATATTGCTGGTACAGTTTGTAATAACGGTTATATATACGTTCGAAAAGGATATTAAGAGAGATATTTCAGTTGATGAAGGTTTTTCTCTGCGATTGAGCCACGACAAAAGGTGAAAATTAAAAAATTTGAAACAACATATTAAGCTATATGATATAATTTTGACAAATAGGCACAAATCGAAAAAGGCCACAAATTATTAAGATGATCGGTTATTTTTGCCTTTTTCCTTACATCATTCAATTCTCGCTATTTCCAACGAGAAAAAAAATTTTTTGAATTAAAATTATTATTACAAAATATACAGTTTATAAATTTAAAAATACTTCGCATATAAAGATTTTTTTCTCTCGTACAATTTAACATGTATTAAGTTAAAATTCTTAATTTCAACGAGAAATTCCTCAAAAGAAAATATCACCGAGATTCTTGTGCAGAATATTTATAAAGTTTTTTTTGAAGTTGGGATTATTATATTGTATGTATATAATATATATAATATATATATAATATATACATAAAATATTAAATTAAATAGCTACGGCATCTTCTATAAAAAGTAAATTTTTTGACTTTAATAAATATTGTATTTTATTCAATAAATAATTGGCTATTTTTTTTCTAGATAATATTATTAATTTGGGTAAATATTTTTTTAGGAAAGTAAAAGAGAGAAGAGATTAGAGTTCTTTTACCAAGTTAATAGAGTTTAAAAGTCTTGAATTATTCAAGAATTTCATCGCAGTTGCCGATTTCAATAATTCTGTTCGAAATTTCCTTCTCCTGCGAAATTAAAAAAGAATTAAAATTAAGATGTCTATATAAAATAAACAGAGGTTTCGCGAACATTCTATATTTTTCTACATAATGGAAATTTTTGTCGATGAAAAGTTCAATTTTTGTGAAGATGGCGCTTGTGCGCGGAAAGTTTATGACCTATAAAAAAACCGAAGACGTCCTTGAAGATTAATCGCTTTCAGTGAAAGCATCTTAGACGTTCTTTCAAAATGTACTCGTTGCATCAATGAGAATGATTTACGAAAAGCGAATCATTAGCGACGATGGTAACCATATTGAATCGAAGAGTTTCTTCGGTGAGTAGATATTAGATTTATATACATAGATTAAAATCAATCTTCGGAGATAGATTATCACAATTTTCGAAGACGTGGACGTAAAACGATATTGATAGGTTAATCACGTTTTGAAGAAAACGCGCTTTATATTTTTACAAGCGCAACATATATGCAGATACTCAACTACTCTATTATATTTACATTTGCGATTGTTGTAAATATGAAAATATATTACTTACGTCAATTTTTAATGTAATTTCTGTATTTAGAAATTCTTGTATTTTCCCTTCTTTTTCCCATCCATAATCGTAATTGCTTTTCATACAGACTTTACATACATATTCCAATATATACATATCTTTTTTGTTAAACTAATATATCTAATATATTTTGTTTAAATTATAGAAATCTTTATCAACAGCTACGATAACTTTTTATGTTTATTTTAATAAGTATATAGTATATTTTTATTTAAATTTTTATATTATAAGAAAGGGAACGAGAGAGAGAGAGAGAGAGAGAGAGAGAGAGAGAGAGAGAGAGAGAGAGCTATTCACATTTTAAAATAATAAAACCAACTGTCATGTAATTAAATCTTCTAGCTTCTTTCTGTGTATAAAATGACTATAACAGAAGACTATATTACATGTTGTGATAAGATAAAGTGATAAAGGACAGTAAATTGAAAGTTGAATTTCTACCGTTTCTATGTTTCCACTATATCACTATATTATGGTTGGAGCTAACAATTGTTTATTTTCATGCCTTTCAGAAATTCTGATATGGATTGGACCAATACATGCAGAAATACGAATGCCTTATATTCTTACCGTGCTATTTGTCAAATTAGAGACTCCTGGACCTTCTATCGTTCGAGGTAAATTTTTTTCGATTATTTTAAGGTCAATATTTTTTCCCAAAATAAAAAAAATATATTTAAAATAGAATAAATAAATGTGAGATAATACATTTGACATAATACAATCATGACGGGGATAACGCTATAATAGCACCATTGTAGCATTATGTAACATATTAGACAAGGTGAGTAAAAGATCCAATAGGTACGAGATAAATATAGAAAAATTGTAGAAAAAATTGTGAAAAAATTTATCTGCGCAGAAAAAGATTTATTTAAATTAACGAGAATTGTTATTCATGTGTTTTTAACTATTGTTTAGTATACTATGACAAAATATTATAAGATGTTCGAATTGAGAAACGTATGCGCATGCTCGTGAAATATAAAGAATCTAAAGAAACTACTCTCTTTAAACATGCAAATCGATCGCATGCCTAAGCAGCTCTATTTCAAGCAGCAATTATCAAGATCTTGTTATTTTTGTTTTTGTCGAAGGTCTCACAAGTTAGCGGTGTTCACCGCTCGCACATTTGATTATGCATATGTAAAGATGTTGTCCATGTAATTCCGTGTGATCTGTGTGATCAATCGACTGTTTTGACCAATCTACAAGTATAAGTATGTTGATTTATCTCCAGTGTGCTAATTGAATTTCTTTTACTGCACATTTTAAGTGTTTCATTAATTCTCTCATTAATTCGGAATTGACTTTCACTCAACAAACTGATGATATTTATATCATGATGTGTATTATGAAAAAAATATGCCATTGCACGTTTCTTTCGCGAATGTAATATTATAAAGTACAAAACAAAGGTAAAAGGGAAGAGATCAAAAAGGAAAAAAGGGAAAAGCATAAGATAAATTATATCATATCAAATCACGTTATTTTATATCGGCTGCTCTTTTTTGACTATCATTTTCACAGAGATTGTATGAAAATCTCTTCTTTTTTTTAATATAAAACTCTCTATCGTATCTCTCTGATATTTTATACATAGTAATCAATTTTCAGCTTAATAAAGCGCTCCATTTGTTTTATATCCTTGGAATATGTCAGTCGTCAAATAATATTTTTTAAGCAACGCGGAAGCGCGATTTTTGTTGTTATCAATGGCGTTCAGTACCCGCCAGTGCTCGATCTATAATTCGCGCATACCAGCAATTGTGCAGGATTCACAGGTGTAATGTATGCATGAATTTACAGTAATTATATGTTCATGGTCAGCTGTTTGTTTGTGAAAATTGCAGAGGCATGTTTGTTCGAGATATGCGACGCGTAGTGATATACGTGCGTTCTTATCGATCGCAATTTATCGCATCTACGTTGCATAAACTTTAACACAGGCTCCTCTATTATTTTGCGAAATAAAAATGTAGTCACGCGATTGTCAGACCGATTAATCCGCCTCTGAGAATCCGTATGACTAAAAAAAAAAAAAAAAAATCGTCACTCTGGTCAGATATGACACAGATAAATGTATCTCAATTACATCGCAGAAAAATGTATAGACGCGTTTGTTTTATATAAATATTTATAAAATACGCTACGGGAAAATTTTTCATACAAGATAACTTTAAAATATATAAAAAGAACACGTATAAAAATAAAAAAAATATATTTTCTAGAAAATAATTATCGAAAAAGACATAATTTTTACGTATCAGATATCACATATATTATAACGGAAAGATATAATTCTTCATACAAAGGCAAATTTTTGTAAAAAAAATTACTACATAAAAACAAAAAATACACACATATAGGACTTAACAAATAAAACTGAGAGAGTAAATTTTATTTTCATTTCGAATTATACGCTATTTATGGACTTGAAAAATATGAGAGATTCGTATGATGATGTTAAATGATAAAAGAAAGAAAGAAATGTGTAAAGCATGTATTGCTTTCTCTAAACTCAATAGGATATCACATGAGAATGTATAATCGTTCCCCCCCATAAAATATAATATATATATGAATTATTTTGTTAAATAATACAAGATGTAACTGTATATATGTCACCTGTATATATATTATGTATATAGATTGTCCTTGTCGATATTTTTCAAAAACGATTGTTATTTCTTGCATCGATCATGATGGCACAACCGTTGCAAAATGTATCTTTGAGTAGGTAGGTATATAGTATAATTGGCGTAGGTGAATAAAGAATTGGAGGGTGAAACGAATTAAAATTTAAAAAACTCACATTTCAAAAATATATACAAATTAGATGTATGTAAGAATGAATCGCTTCGCGATCGGCAGGATTAATGAAATAAATCGAAATATATAAAAGCAACAGATAATGCGATTTTTTTTTTTTAATTTTAATGCGTTTCACCCATTGAAAACTTATTCACCTATTTTATTGATATCTCGGAATTAATACGGTCAAAACTAACTTTATTCCACGCTAATTTTAAGCAGAATCTGCACAAATTTATTTTAAAAATTCAATGTTAAAAATATTAAAAAATTGTATATATATATATATATATATATATATATATATATATATATATAATAAAGAAAAAGAAAGAGAAATATCTATTTTCATATTAAATATTGAAAAGTTAAAATAAAAAAAAGTATTCAAAATTTTTTAAAAAAGTTCAATTTTATATTGGTTATTTCATACGTGAAAAGGAGTGTGGTATCTTCTTGGAGATTCTATATAACAATAAATTAAATAATATTTTACTTTTTAAGACGAGAGAAAAATGTAATGCATTTCCTATATATATTTACCCGTGTATGTGTATTCTCTAATTTAAGCTATTATTAAAAACTGATTCCATCGTATACAAGATTATATTCTTCTAATTATTCATACTGAGATAATTACGATATAAAAACAGAAATAAAAAGGCAATTTTGTAAGACAGATCTTAACTTTGAGATTGATCGTTCCACTTCCGAGTTATCGATATTATGCATGGTTTATGGTGTGGGTGTTAATGAATCGAGTCGCTGACGCTGGATATATTGAGTAGTATATGTTTTAATGATGTGATTCCATAATATGTCAATATGCACAGGTAAATATTCTTGTCATTATAATCGACGTGTTACAGTGTGTAATGTGATACGATAGTAATCGGTTTATAAGTATAACCACTTCTTTTTTTCTCGTATATAATTAAGAACTTAAAATAACTCTAAAGCATAAACTACATCACTATCGGCTAGAGCGACTATTTAGCGATAATAATAGCCTACCATGTCTTTTACTAACGGCGCTCGATGAATATGTATATCGTTTTTCCTCCCTCTTATTCTGTATTTTCTTTCCCTGTGACCTCCTGCAAATCTGTCGCGTTTTTATCAATCCTAGAAATACCAAATTCGTGTAAGAATTGCGAAAGAAGTTTTGAACTTAACTTTATAGCTCGAGATATTGCTTAATATTTTGATATTAATTTTTTTAATAGCAGATACTCAATTCCAAAACTTACAAGCTTCACCTTGCAAATTTTCAGACAAGAGACACATTTCGCTTTATAATAATACAGAACAAAAGAAAAAGAAATTATTCGGTATTATAATAAAAAAGAAAGCTGGTATTTCTGAGATTAATGTTACCGATTCACGCTCGCTGCTTCGCCTCTGTTGACTGCTCGAAAATGCATCTCCGTTGCAATTTCCATATAACATTTCAGGGACTGTCTAAAAAATTCGCCTTTCATCCTATATTGTGAATATTACAAATCACAAAAATCACATAAAAGTCGTAAACTAATAAATCAATTTTCAAATTAATTTATCATCACGAATGGGTGTACTGAAAAATCTTGTTAAGTATTTTCTAAATATTGTAACGCATATTTTTACTGCATTATATATATACCATGTTTAACACTAACTACAGACTATAGGAATTAATTATTATACTGAATTAGACTGAATCAAACTAGCAAACAATTTTATCCTCAAATAGTTACGTTATAAATGGATTCATAAACAGCTATAATTCACAAACAGCTTATTATGCTGAAATAATTTACGCAAGTGCAATTATCAAAGGATGAAAGATCACACTGTTATAATTGTAATCGGGAATGCGCGACGCATCGATTTGTTACTGTGAGAAATGAGTTGTTTACAGATACAATTATACAAATCCGCGAAACGACGAGAAGCGGCGTGATCATCAGCATATTATTCGCGAACAGAGAAAAGCAGGTGATAGTTCTAGACACACATACAGGCGTCTCACATATTCCTATAACGTGTACACCAGTGTGTAATAGTCATATAAGAATGAGCGAGGACTTTCTTTCGTATTCATAGATGTAATATACGTTTATATAATATAATATATGTTATATATGTTATATATAAGTATGGATGTGCATGGGTAGTGGTAGTGGTAGTGGTGGTTGTGGTTGTGCTGTTGTGTTCAGTGTGTGACGGTATAATATATGTGTATATTATATATATATATATATATATATATATATATATATATATATATATATTTATATCTAAATAACTTTTTGCTGCGAGTAGAGTTTTGAGTCGCAAAGCTCGTGTACATGCGATGTCGTTCGGTCTTTTTTTTTTATCGTTTTTCGACAGCAAGAAACAAGGTTCACCAATACCTGCCACGCATCGGTTATTTCGACGTATCTCTTTTCCGTCTATGTTCCACTGAGTCGTCTGGCCATTTTTTTATTTTCTCGAAATGTGTGATCACGTGAAGGTGAGTTATATTTCCAGCAAATCTCGTAAAACGGCGAATAGATCGTAAATCGGATTAAAAATAAAATTTAAAAATAAATTTTTAACTATTTATACCATACATATATGTACATATATACCATATAGCATATAAATAATTTTTTTGAACAAATTTCTACGACTTAAACTGTGCTTAATGCTTGATATATTTTTCAAAGTATAAGTCCAACTGTGTGGGTTTATAATTATTCTGAAATGTATATTTTTAGAAAATGTATTATATATTATCAAGAATTATAAAGACACATAATAATGTTTTCATTATATTTCGTAAGCATATAATTAATCTTTTCTTCTGAAATAATGATTAATTTTAATCCAATTCACTCTTCTATTCAATCCTAGCAAACGTTTGTCACCATCACGTGTGTATTCTACGCATTTCCGCTCTCATTCTCTCTCTCTCTCTCTCTCTCTCTCTCTCTTTCTTTTAAAAAAATAGCAACCATTCTAGTGTGTAGATAGCTTCTAGCTATCTTTATTTTTTGATGCATGAGTAGAAATCGCACATCCACGTTGTCCGATTGCAAAAAAGAACAAAAATTTTTATTAAGCTGCTGGTTTTGGAAAAGGAATCTCAGGGGGATGTAACAGTTGTGGCGCCACGTTTCGCACTCCGGAATATCACGCTTGGATCCAATCGAAAGGGTTAACAATTTCAGAACTAGATTTCAATACTTTATATTTCATATGTTCAGTTTTCTTTCTATATATATATATATATATATATATATATATATATATATATATATATATATGTATATATATTCTTATATAGAATCTGTAGATATACATTCTTGGCAAATCCGAAAAAACTGATTCCAAAATAGGAACAGATCATTGTGCGAACTATGTATACAGGGTGCAATTTGTGAGAAACACGCGTGTCGTGTTCTGCTCGATACTATACATATCTCTTTTCTGTATTTCTTTATTTTCCTTATTATCTCTCTTCTTTCCGTGTTGCCTGAATTCGTCGTGATTTTTGCTTTTTCTCCTCCTTTTTTCATTCGTTTCCGTTTTATCGCTCGTTTCGGTTTCTTTCATCTGAACGGTGGTACATTTGATAGGGTGCACAGGGCTGCTAGGCACAGATAATTGACTCGCAAATAACTCTTCAAACAACATTAGACCATTAGAGCGTACGACATACAAGTATTAATATACGCATTACATCGGTTTTTTTTTCTTGTTTTCGTGTTTAGGAGCAACCACACACATATGTTGGAGTGCCTACGTACAAGTATACATATGTTTCGTCGAATCGCGTACAAATACTTGTGCCATGATATTATCCGATGCGGAATGCTCCGATACGCTTCGAATTTCTTCGTGTTTCGTTTTCATTTTTTCTTTTCGATGATCAATATATATTCGAATAAAATTTGATTTTTTTTTTTTTTTCGATTAAAATTTGATCTAAAGTATTTATCTTATTTCTTAGAAACTTTATTAGATTTCTTTGGCATCGTATATTAATAAAGTAATATATATTTTTTCCACAATTCATTCTTTGCCATAAAATTTCTTAAATCTGGAAATGTGTGCATATATATATATATACACAGCAATTGATACAAGAAAAAAGATAGAAGATAAAGTCCGGGGGGAGGATGGTTTGCGTTCTCATAATACATGTAGCAAGAATATTTCCCTTGGGAAATGGACGAAATTCGAATGCGTAATAAGAGCATAGCCATCATGGGCACCATTATTGCACGTTATTGTACTTCTCCGTCATGTACATGTGTGTGGCTTTTGATGTGAATAGATCATTTTCCACGAGACGTGGTTTACAATATCTACGGCACGCTGCGACACAACAGACTATTATGGATGATCAATGTTCGATTGACATGGCCAGATTCGAAAATTATGACCCGCACGGTTAAAGACGCGTGTCACGATGGACGATCCTTGAATGTTAAATAGATTGAATCAGGCCAAAGAATCAACACGAGACGCGAGTTTCCGCCCGGCTCGGTTATTTCTTTGCGATCGCTTTTCAATATCGCGGATCTAATCATTTGAATTAATTAAGCGCAAGCTTTCCGGAGTTTGCAAACTTGCTTAATCCAAGTCTTTTTTATCGTACTAATTTCTGTGGCTTTCTCGAACGCTGCAGCGCATACTATAATAGGCGAATACTAAGCCAATTGGACAAGCGAATAAAAGAATTAGCTTTCAATATTTACATTTAATCGAAAGATATTTGTATAATTCTCTATTTAAACTATTTGATCATATATATATATATATATATATATCAATTTTGCTAAACATCGATGCATTATAAAATTGATGTATAATACAATGACTTCGTGATTTTTAATTTCTGTTGCATTTCAATTAGTAATGATAAAATTGTTTAATTTCCCATGCAATTAAAATAAATTAGAACTTTAAAATTTTACGTGAAAAAATATTTTATAATAAAATATATTATTCGATAAAATTGCTATAAGCTCACATCTGAAATATTAGGACTAAAAGAAAATATATATTCTTTTTGAATCTTCATTCAATTTCTTCTTTCATCTGAACATAAATTTCGCGATAGTATTTAACGACTAAAATGTAGTAATTAATCAAGCAAACGTTTTTTTCTTATGACAATAAAAATATCCAAAGAAGCATTCTCCATAAAATAACTAATCGGCCAAATTAAAAGCATAATCGGGATTTCAACACTGGCGATCCGGCGTGGACTATCCTGACGCAGCGGCTGTCGTCTCGTGTTCTTCGTAGTGTTGTAGTGTAGACTGGTGTTGTGTGCGAGTGGATGTGTATACTGGTGACGCACGTGATCGATGCATTATAATAATTGTATACAGTCAACAAATCTTATTACATCTAATTTGTCTTTTCACGCAGCGTATGGGAAGACAGAGCTTAGAGACCCTTCCGGCTCAGATATACAATAACGAGGTGGAGAAGATGGGCGACAATAGATAAAGGGGGCTAGAGAAAGGAAATGGGGAAAGGGAAAATAAAAAGTAAAGAGTGCGCATTTATATATATAATCGGCATATCTCTAATTTTACTCGGGACATCGAAAGGCGCGAATAAGAACGGGATTAGGGGAGGAGGGGACTTGGGAGATTGGGGAACATTTAGAAACATTGATATGGCGAATGGTAGTGCTCGGGGTATCTAAAACCTGATATGTAGGAGCAGGTATATGTCACCGGTAATACTTGGGCTTATTAGGAATTGCTAGAAAGGCTACACTGCGCTTTAACTTATTTTGTACGATTATTTGCATGCTAGTAAATCCTCGGCAAAAATCGTAATAATAAATTTGATTCAATTAAGATAATTACTCTTAGGATTTTTATAGGACTCATATAACGTGCGATTTTATATATCTATTATTGAGTAAATTGTTTGCCCGGTTGATTAAATAAAAAAAATGTGATTATCCAATTCCACATCTTATAATCATTAAAAATCCGAGAAAATAAATTTTCGTTTTCGACAACTAGACTGGAAGAATTTTTTTTCGTTTTATTAACTTATTATTTTTTTTTTTTTTTTACAAATTTATCGAAAACGCATCTTGTTAATTATCATATAATAATATATAGGTCATTTAGAATATCGTAGTAGTATAAAGTAGAAATAAAAAAAATATATTTTTCTGCTCTCTAATTAGTAAATTTTGCTTAATTAACAAAATCGCATACACTGAACGTTCACTAAAACTTCAAACTTCACGAACAAAATGAATAAATCTGATTGATAACGCTTAAGATGACAACGAAATATTTTGCGTACAAAAGAAATCAAAGCGCACCGATAGTAATACCTTTTCGCAATACCATTAATTAATAACAATATTAACGATATGTACCTACACTGTATTAACTATCTAAGTATCTAACTAACGAGCATTAACCTAACGTCTTAAACGTTCATTTAATATACTTATTTAGCCCCGACTTTCGCAAAATCCGCGCAGATGAGAGAGGGGGCTATATAAATAATCATAAAACTAATAATAAAGATAATGATAATTACATTATTAATAATTACTCAATTAAATTTCTCATGAAAGATTGCAAATATATATATATATATATATATAGAGATGGGATATGTATTAGTAAAGATCTATAAGAGAGTACCAGTTATTCAGTAGCTTGCTCTCGAAGTTACAATTAATTATCGACACAGATGGCTCGTCTTTACAACCTCGAGTTTGGTGTATATGTATGGGTGTATGTATGAGTGTAATAACATATAGTCGTGCTTACATACACAGTGCTATGTATATCTTTCTATCTGGAATACTGTATCTTTTACAAGGATTTCTACAGACTACGAAATTACAATTTGATTTTGTACACGTTTAGAACCTGTTCACCAGAAGATATCCGCGAATGTTCCGGACTATCGTATTACACAATATTATTTATATTCTGCGATTGACGATTAACGTTACACATTAATGCTCTCGTCCGCGTCGCGATATTTCATTAGATTCACTATAAGCGTCACACTTAGCGCGAAAGAGAGTACGCGAACTTTTAGGGGTCCTCTTCGTAACAAAAAAAAGAAAAAAAAAACAGGAAAGAAAAAGTAAGCTATGTACATTCATTCGTCCATTGCAAAGAGACGCGTGATTAAATTCTAATATCGTAGATGTATCCATATCTACGTGCCTCTTTAATCCTTAACTACAGCGGCAGACTCCTGAGGATATAGTTAAATCACTGCCCCCTTGAAGTTTCGTGTAATCTTTTCTAGTTCCCCCATTGCATTTCAATGTATTTAAAATCACGGAAATATGTATCTAACGACGGATGTATCTATAGAGACCATATTATTTTTTTTATATAATTACCGTAAATAAATTTAATCCTGTTAAGTAACATTATTTCTATTGTCATTTGTTTTCCACATCAATCTGGTAAAGATTAAACTTTCTTGACGGTAGTTACATAAAAATATAAATCTATCTAATAATAATACAAAATTATCACGTCAAATACGCATTTTTACATCGTCATTAGATTCGTCCGTAGATATATCCATCGATTTATATCATTCGATTTTCCAAATAATATCGTGCTTTTTAATACAATGCGATTATGTATAGAATCCTCAGAATTTTGCAGCGTCAGTTGTATAACACCGACGAGGGTGCTCCGGTCGAGAGTTGATATGCAAGCTATGAGCATCGCTCCCTTGCCCGAGACTCTTCATCTTCTGATGCACAGCACTCGAAATGATATATTCGTTTACTTATGCGTAACTTTAAATTTAACCCTTCCACCCGATCGATCATTCTAGGCGTAACATTGTCAGGTCAAACGGCTATCGTCCATAGGAAATTTTCTGACCCTTCGCAAACTACAAACTATTTAATCTCTTTACGTCGCGTCGACACACATCCTTTTTATCTTATTTTCAATTCTGCACTCTAATCTACGGTCCTCGTTTAAATCCTATCGTGGACCCTCAGCCTTGTCTAGAGCCAAGTCTAGAACTCGGTTTGTATATTCTTTATTTTTCTAATTACATTTAGCGCAAATGGAAAAGGGTTAAATGTAAAGGTCGATCGTCGAAGGGACGTCTTTTAAAACTACATCCCATCCGCTACGTTTCGACCCGGACGTATTCTGGCTGGATCGAAGATAAACGAAGGGGACGAGTTTAAACGAGTGTTCGTTGTAATACGTTCTATATACGTCTTACTTTACCGGAGCTTAGCGCGCGGGTAAAGTGTCAGAAAATAAGCGACAGTCTGGTATGCGTGTTCAACGTGCGTCCTTTTACGACGCGCCGTTAAACACACGCTGGAGCGGAATTTTCATCAGGAGAGTATCGTTTTGTCGAGATGTATCCCTTAGAGAACGATATTGCTGTTATAATTCCTTAGAAATGAAGATGCACTTTCCTTCTTTTTATATTTTCTCAACATTTTATTGCATATATTTTCTAAAGAAATAAAAACGCAAGACAGCGAACGAAAATAACAAAAAATAACGATAAATTTCCATTAATTAAACAGTGGTTACACAAAACATTTTAATATACAATGAAAAGGAAACGTATTTTGTTAGAGATACTAATAAAATATATTCAAAGATTGAGCTACGTCGTTGCTTAACGTTGCATAATTTATCGATTTCGATTATCGATATCGATAAATTATTATTAATTTTTGTAATGATTTAGAGATGTTTTTTATTATAAAAAAGAAAGTTTGAAATAAAAATATTTACACAATTTTACATACGCGTATATATGAAAATTTTTTTAAATCGATATTGTCATTGAATGGACTTTTTATTCGCAAGTTCATCCTCAAGGAATTTTATGTGCGATCGAGTAATATTTTATTTTAAAAATTTATCTTTAAATAAATGTGGATATATCGAATGCACGTAAAGACACATCTGCCACACATCGATACACTCTTGATTTATAAACCCCGTATTCCGAATCACTTAAAAATATATAATTATACAATTATACATATATATATATATATATATATATATATATATATATATATATATATTTATCTATAAAACTGTATGATATGGTTACACATCCTAAATTGCTTAGCGCGACTACTTACGTTTTCTTAGGTCCTGTTCGTTAAATCAAAAATTTGTATGATAAATTTTTCAGATAGATAAAAGAGTGATGTGTATATTCTATGTGCACTCTCTAAACTTTTTTTCATATATGTATAATTACAATATATAATAATATTACTAATAATATATATCTCATTAATATTAAGAAAAACTAAAGAATTATTTAATGAAATAATAAAAAGATAATATAATAATAATATTACTAGTAATATACTTTAATAGTAACGTGATGTAAAAACAATTTTACACTTTTCCCATAAAGAAGAATCAGGAGGGGGCGGGGGGAAGGGGGGAGGCGGGACAAGAATGAAAGAATCTATATTGTTGGAACAAAATCGCAACTACAAGTCCAAGTATAATAACGAAACGACGAAAGCGGCGCGTGCGTCGCTTAGCTTAGTACCTCTTTATCTTTTCGTTTTCACGCATTCCTCTCGACGTTCATACGTCGTCCCTTACGATCGACAACAGTTTCAGCGAGACTGTTTCGTCATCAACGATCGCTGCGAGGATCATCCTCGTCTGCGTTTGCCAACCGAAACCCCTTTTTAAAACGATACGCAACTTATCCCCTAATTGTATTGTAACAAATATTGCCTCGAATATATATAAACTTTGTTTTCCTTATTTAAATTATCTCTCATTTTAACGTTAGGTCTCTCGTTCTCTCCCTCTCTCTCTCTCTCTCTCTCTCTCTCTCTCACGGATAATGGACAAAACGGCGGGTATATTCACGCATCTCAAGGGCGCGTATTTCGGCCCTTATTATCTTACGTTACGTATGGCCGAGTCTCAAAGAGTCTATTATTTATTTAGTTTAGTAGTAGAATCGTTTGGTTCGCATCGCGCAAAATTTATTCGGAGATCTCTAAAACCATTCTTATAAAAACGCCCCTCGGCCCGACAAAATATTACCGAGGGACACTAATATATTGTGTCATCGACTTCATTGTTCTTATGTGTGTGTGTGTGTGTGTGTGTGTGTTTTTTTTCGTTTCGATATATATAAAACTCTCAATTTTCGCGCAGCCCGCGATCTGATCAAAAGCGTACGAATGCCAATGTGACGCTCGTCGAGCGCGTGTTTATGCACACGAACGTACGGGCACTGGGGTACGTGTCGTCTCGTCGCAACCTGAACACTACAGCTTTAGGGGAGGGAGCGGGGAAAATTCCTTCGTTTGTTTATTCGATCGGAGAAGCGGAAGTGTAAATGGGAATAATGAAAACAATTTAATTCTCTTAATTGATAGCAGTCTAAATGACTTTATTGTTAACGCTTAAAACCCGCGAGAAGCCTCGTGCAACGAAAATCATCGAAAAGCACAATTAAAAAAATCTTTACTGCCGAGCGTAAAAACTTGTGATATGAAAAACAATCATATCCGATCGTGAAAATAACTCTCATCCGGGAATCAAAATAATTGTTTTCTTACACATAAAATATATGTTTGTAAGAAAAAAAATTGCTCTTTTCATTTTCTTGTTCTCTTCAACCAAAAGTATTACTTAAAAAGTGTATATCGATTACTTTCTTTTATTAGGAATTATAATAAGTTAAAGTTAAGAAATAGAGAGATTTCAATACAGTATATCAACAATTATATTTTAATCAAAGTATATATTATTATATATATATAAACTTTAATTTAATTTAATTTAATTTAATTTTTTTATGAAGCAAGAAAAAACATGATTATTGCCTCGTTAAAGAAAAATTTTCAATCGTATATATTTAGTAATATAACTACCTTATATTACAAAAGTGGAGTAAGAATCTTAGAGTTTATATTTATTTATAGATTCAATTTTTTTATGGCCCCAATCGAAATTTTCGCGTTTTTAACGATAATATATTAAGGAATAAATCCCCAAAAGTCGCAGAAAATAGCTGTATGCTCGTGGAAGTATATGAATTATCACGTTGTTACAGCAAGCTCTTTATGTAAAAATTTTACACTAATTGCTCTTTTTTTTTCAGAATTCATTAAATGATTATTCCATAAGAAATCGTCATTTGCATTAGAAAACAAATTTATTCGGATGAGCGTTATTGAAATGTAATATTAAAAAACTTAATATGAAATAAACGATGAAAAAAATTGCGCGATGCTTGCTGCGGGCCGAGGATATTACGACGATAGAGTAACGCGTTATCAATGGACATTCAAAGCAGATGCTGCATTTTGCAGCAAGTCGCTCAGTTCTCGAAAAACACGAATGATTCAGATCATCTTCTGAATACTCTATTAAATTGTATCCCGTGTTTAATAAGTGGTCGCCAAGAAATCTCCGGTTCATTTTTTATTGGATCCCACAAAGTATGGTCGTCGAGGAGCACGTGGCTCGATTTCAGAATTAATGTCGTGCATCGCGCACGTGGATTTAAGATAAGTCGACCGTAAATACGAGCGAACGAGCGAGCGAAAGAGCGTCTCGTCGCGATCGTGAGACATCATATATACGTCCAGGCTTCGCGGAAGCAGCGCCCACCTGTCTGCTTCACGAGCAACCACAACGGATTTCGCACTCCAGGTTTCAGAACCCGCGGTTTTCTAAGAAGATTGTCTCCGACGGTCTTCGATCTTCCAGCTGCCCCTTTTCTGAGAGATTCGATCTTCCTCGGATGATTCTTCTTCCGAAGAAGTCAGACCGTCGTCGAGCTATACCGCTACCATCAAAAAAAAATTTGCTTTGCTCGATCTGCCAATTTCCCGATAGTTTTCCACCTTCCCCCAATCATTCTAAGAAGGTGCCATCTCCTTTCGATAGTTTCCTTTTTGATAGATCATCCTTTTAGGTGTACGAGAAGAATCAAATATCCTCGGACTTCCTCTTCTTCTCAAGAAAATAGACTTTTCATGAGTTGTTTTTCTTTTCTAAAACGATTTCTTCAAATCATTCCATCTTCTTTGACCTATCTTTTAGTTAACGTAGTGTGTATTTTTCTTCACTTTCTAGAAAATTTCTTTTTTTTCTCTTCGATTCGATCTTCTTTAAATCGTCTATCTTATGAAATGGTTCAGCCTTGCTTGAAAGAGCTTCCATTAAAAAAAAAAAAAAAAAAAAATTCTCATTAAGCCACATCGATTCCTTGAGAGCGAAATTTCAATGATGAGTGCGCGCGTAGCTCCTCGCGAAGCGTACCGGTTTACTTCCAAGCCCTTGATATGTGTATGCGCGCCGGAGACCACTGATCTCCGAGCTATATACAGTCTCCGGGAATGAAGCACAATGTCGTTGCGAGGATTGTGAATCGTTGACTGAAAAATTCTCGCGACTTGGACACTAACGCCGCGATACCGCCACTGATATATATATCGTCGTACTTACCGCAACTGTCGTCGAATATCGAATACCATGTCTGATCTGCGTTGACAGTTGTTTCTGGTGGGACCCGGCACTATCACGGTGCCGAGTTACACACTATATCATCGGCAACTTTCCCAACTTTTCGACCGCGACGGCAAAGATCCCTATCGTATCTAGGACAACCTGCCCCAGGTACACGAAATCCTTCTTAAGGAGTCCAGTAGACTCGCGGGAGAATGGATCAGTTTTTTCATCGATATGTCGCGTTCGATTGAAAATTAATATCGTTACGATGTATAATTTCTCTTTCGCCGCGAAAATCGATGTTCCGATTATATTCTCCCCGTGTACGGAAGGTTCGTTCTCACCCGATCTCGCTGGCGCGCGCGTTCGTCTCACCCGTTTGGTAGATGGGCCCACCACATCAATAGGGCCAGAAGGTGGGCAATGGAGGCGGGGGCGGTGGGGGTACGGTCGGATAAAGGGTCGGGGTGGCTATTAGGAGACAGGTGGGCGGCGGTAAAGGTGGCGGTACTGGCGGTGGTGGCGGTAGGACCGGGGATAATGTTATTGTTGCGGCTGCGGGGTGCAGGGCCGTGCCCGCCGTCGCGGGGGCACACAACGGGTGCAGGGCGGCGAGTGAGGGGCGCTGGCGCTGACGCTGACGCTGCTGGCCCTGGACCTCGCCGTTCTATTCCGAGTCCTGCTGCATTTTGACGTGGCCATTACCGGCGGAATTGCTCGACGCGCTGCCGCTGCTGGGTGGGAAGCTTGTGGGTATGGTGCGCGACGACGAGAAGCAGAGTTTCATGATGTAGGGAAACTTGCCGTCTGAAACAGACGAGCGCGGGAAAGGGGACCGGCGTTGTAATATTTCGCTGTCAAACTTGTTAGCGAAGAAATTTTCGATCGATTACGGTTACTTGCTTTGACACACATTTCTCGTTTGACATTTTTTCATAACTGGCAGAATTATAAAAAAAAAAAAAAATAAATAAATAAATAAAGCTTTTGTTCTCGATAATTATCCAATTTTGTTATTGTTCGTCTATAAATTAATATCAAAATTAAAATAAATATATTTGTACATCAAATGTGATATGTAACTGTGATGTGTAACCAAGATGTTTTATCCGATCTATTCTCAATGTTTTGACAAAATAATTTTCTTTAGCGAACGATCTGTTAGATCCTTTACTTTGTTCGATATTAAATTATCGTGTTAGAATATTTTGGAAGAGAACAGAAACTAGAAGAACTTTTACCTTTTTGATAACAGAATAATCGTAAACTTGGATAAGGGAAATGAAATCTAAATCCAAAATCGGATGAGGAAGCGATAAAATCGTCGTCGGCCACTCGCCGAAATATCATTATCTCATAAAATTCTCACGACTGCTATCTCGTGAAGAAACTCCGTACAAGAGAAATCCGAGTTTTACGAACGCGCGATATCGATACTTACTGCTATTCTCCAATGCTGTGTGATTGCATTCCATGATAGCAGCCACCGCAATACCAACGCTGCTGAATTCGATGAGACCGGACGACGATCGTTCAGATTTGAGAGGGAACAGCTTGATCGTCGTCGGTGCTTCAATGCCGCGTTCTACGAATACGCGATTTACTGTTTCCTCGGTCAGATCCGGCGGGGTATTGAAGAAATGAACTATTTTCGATGGTGGCTGTATCCTGTTCTTATTAGCCATTGCGGGGTTCAGGAATCTGCAACGATATATCGAAAAACCGGGCACTATAGATTTGCAAAAAGAGCGAGAGAGAGCAATTTCTACAAACTATGTACATAATTTTTTTCGCCTAATTTTTTATTAATTTAGAATTATTATAATGTTAAAATAAGTAATATATACAATTTCATTATTTATGAGTTTTATTTTGTTACAAAATTATTGAAATTTGTACGTTATTTGCTAATGTTATAAAAAAATTGATCTAGCTTTTAAAGTTTCCTGAATATTTTCATAAAACAATATATTTCATGCGTTTTTTATTAATAAAAATTAAATAAAATAAAAATCTATGGAAACTATCAATCATTATATGTCAAACATTGATTTCATTTATCAATTTTTGTGAAGAAGAAGAGAGTGGAAAATGCATTTAATATTTTCGCTCAACTTTTACAATTTCATTATAGATATCTATCATCATTCTGTCAGTTTTGCTCTGACTAGTGAATTTTAAATTGACAATAAACGAGATATATCGACAGTATGTTGGTGAAGATGAATTTCTAGATTTGAAATGTAAGAACAAACTTGTTCATCATTTCAAAACACAAAGAAGCAATATTGGGAAAAATATATCAAAGAATTTTTTTATTTCCTCTCTTCGCTTTGATGAAACCTCAGGGGAAATTACTTATTCTCGGTGTAAAATTGTTCTCTTTCACGACTTGTACAATATCGGTATCTTCTCATTCTCAACAGAAATGTCAGCTTACAGCCTAGTCCCTCAATTACGCGAACGAAAGCGGATTTTCGCATAGAGAAATGTCCAGAAGATACTCTTGGTGCACAGTTTGTCTTTCACAAGCTTTAGGAAACTTCTTGTGATTAACTTCTCGCAATCAGAACTCGTGCTCGCGCCCAAGGCGGAGCCATTCCCTGCGGGCGATTAGGTTTTTCGTCGAAGCAAAATGCTCATTTCGCCGAGAGAGCGAACTTTTTACTCCCCGTCAAAAACATGCATTACGTTTAGCGGTGTATTTCTTCGCTTTGTCAAATTATTCGTTTTAATATTCAGGTTGAATTTTGTAAAACCATGTTTGAGTAAAATTTAAATTGACTTTTTCAGAATCGTATGAAATAAATGAAGCGTCGAGACTAACGATAAAAGACAAGAAAAAAATTTCAGAACGTGAAGAAAAATAAAGAGAAAGTTTAAAAAGCTTTAAAAATTCTAATGCCATTGTTGTGCGAGTAATAATTATATTTTTTCGACAATGTGAATAGTTAGTAATAGGAAGCTTTTTTATAGAATTGTTAGTTTTGATTCAGTTTTGATGTAAGTACGAGATTTTAAGCTCTAGATTATTCTCGACGCTTCGTGTATAAAAGCTTAAATTCTTTCTTTTGACACAATGGCGTGATTTTCGCGCGTGATAAAAACTTCATTGAAGATTCATACAGAGAACGACTCTGCATTGTCTGCAATTCACTAGCGTAGTCGAAAGAGCTAGAACTTAATCGCCGAGCCTGATCATTAGACACGCCCTTTTGAGTAACTAAGGGACGACCAGCGGAGAGGTACGCTGGTCCAAACGCGAAATTGCAGTGATGTCGTTAGTTCCTATTCAACCTTTAGATTTGATTCTTCCTGCTCGGGCGCGTCCGCTTCCCGAGCGTGACCAGACAAGGCCGCTACAAGACTCAAGCTACGAATGGGAGCTGGAGATTTTCAGCGTTACGAAGCGGAGAAATTTGAATCGTGCTCGTTTACGCGTTTTCATTTAATTAGACTCCCGAGTTTAATCTTGTGGAGTGCCGTCGCAATCTGCCGGATCGGCGCTGAACACGCCCAGCGTTATGTTACCTCCTCTTAAGATCCGCATGAAAGACGATGATGGGAAATAGGTCGATCAGGCAAGATAACTTTATTAAGACCTGTACTTTCTAAGATCGATGACCTCGGTGCCAAAGTTAGTTACATATCAATTTATTATATATAAGTCCACCGATCGTAGAAATCGAATTTTATAGAAGAAAGCAAAAAAGATGTTCCGATACGCGCGATACTCGTTTCTTATCACGTATAATCAAAAAGAATATTTCTTTAAGTTTAAAACTTATTACTTAAATACGATTTATTACAAATTTATTTAAAGACATTTTTATTTAAAAACTTTACGAATCTTATATTAAGGATAAAACTGTAATAGATTGCTTCGCGCGTTCTTTCTTTCTTTTTTAATCATCCGCGAGATAAAATACGTGCGATTAAATGGCAAGGAAAGAACAATCGCTGTGAAAACTCGGAGACACGTACCTACAACGAGAGTTATGTATATATCCTCTCGCCTTATATATAGCGTGAGAAAATATCGCGGAGAATAAAAGAAAGATCAAGCAGAGACAAATGGCCTTCACGAGGGAAAGAACAAACCGAGCGAAAAATGACAGCAGAATAAAATGCGAAGAGTCGCTGGTACCAAGACTCACCTGTTATTCTTGCTTCCCGTGAAGTCCTTGAAGCTCGCTGTCTTGTCGGGTAGGATATAAGGATTGGTGACGTCCGAAAGGAAGGCCTGCTTCGAGAAGCCGAGCTGTAACCTGCCGTCTGTCCCGATCGTGACGTTATTCAGGTTCTGCAAACATCGTTCCACGGCTATGCTGTCTCCCATCTGTATCATCGCGCATCCTTCCTTCGTTTTCAAGAATTTTACCTGCGATCAGAGAGCTTGAAGTTTATCGTACGGGATATGAAAAGTGCACGATGTTCGCGAAACGTGCGAACCGGTAAAATACGCTCCTCTTCTCGAAATAACCCGCGATCGATCGTTAGTCATCGCGGTAATTTATATACATCGACTGAAGTGTATAGAGTACCTGTCCGTACGAAATTAGCCGAGTTGAATTTTTTCTCCCATTTTCGATCCCAATGTTCGATATACTTTGATACTTTAAGCAGTCAAATCATCCTATTTTAAAACTATTTAATCTATAATTTTGTCGAAAGTTTCTTCTTTTAAACTTGTAAACGATGTTGATTTACTGGCTTTTAAATGATGTTGGTTTACTGAGGTACAAAATAGCAACTCGATACAATAATACTTATATAAATGACTTATACAATTTTTATATAAATGAAACCTATCGAAATCTTTCAGAATCCATAAATGTGAAAAAAAAAAGATTAAAAATAGGAGCAAAATTTCTCGACTCTGGATATTTTCTTCCATATTTCAAATTACCTTCAGTTCGATATTTGATTAAACATTCACTGAACATTGTATGTTTAATGAATGAATCATTAAATATAAAGTACGAAATACACGAAAACCTCTGTTAGTCCTTGTTAAATGCAAGTACGTGCATTAGGGATGTCGGCAGCTGTGCCATGTTAACGGAACCCGCGTCATGAGATGATTAAGTCGTGCAAGCTCTATTATGTATGTATGTATGTATTGCGTGCAGGCATGCACGCGTGAGCTCGCTTACATTTAACAAATACCCGCACCGTAGAAAGAGGTTCGAGGTCACCGCCTACCTTCGTTACGTTGCCGTACAAGCAGAACAGGTTGAAGAGCTTGTCGGTATTGACTTTGTCCGGTTGCAGGCCGTACACCATCATGACTGAGCCCTGCGTGCTCGAGGGTGGCGTTTGGCCCAGGGTGGGCACGTAACTCGGTCGAGGTGGCGTGGGATGTAATGGCTCGCGGCCGCTGAAATCGCTCTTGATGCCGTAACGCTCGACGTACGGCTCCGCGTACGTCGCCGGCCCGTTGAAGTTCTCCTCGTAACGATCGTGACCGGCACCCGGCGGAAAAGTCACCTGTGGCGTGGAGCCTGGAAGCAGAGTTGCACATACCACTAATACGGACGTGTGACACAAATGACGCGCGCGAGACACTAGATAACTGAACATTATTGTTGTTGTTCACCGCGGGGGTCTGTCTTGGATCGTGCTGATGGATACGCGGTACCTGTTCAGCGAAATAGGGGCATCGCGAAGGAATTTAGCACAGTCGCAATAAATCGTCATAATGCGGACTCTCTGCTCAATGTTTATAAGAAAGATTTTTATATTAAAACAGAATAAATATATATATATAGGATAAATATGCGTATACACTTAAGTAATATTATTGGGAAAGTTAGCAAAAAATTAACGTTAAAAGAAACGTTGATTTTATGCCATTTAATTTATGAATAATTCATTTAACATATCACTTTATATATATTTTTATTTATTATATATAACTTTTATACATGAAAGCAAGTGTCAAGTATCAATTTCGTAAATGAAGAACATTTTGCCAGAGGATTTATATTATATCTCTTAGAGAAATATTTATAAATATTCATAATATCTTAGTATGTTTCTGCGTTTTATGCAAAGGCAGAATAAGTAAAATATAAAAACAGAGAAAATAGAAGAAATAAAAACGATACAGCGTTAAAGCGAACAATTCAACCGTTGGCCGGAGTAATACAAGCTGGCGAGAAACTCTATTGGAATGGTAATGCAATACTGTGTCGGCTGCATGTAGCCGAGTATTAAATGTTGCGACAAATGGTATCGATTAAAATGTCGGGTGTTATTGGGAAAAGTGACTCGCGGTGGTGAATTACGATAATGTTTTCAACTATCGGATTATATGGCGCACAACGAGACTCGAGTGATTTCGATTGCAGTAGCGTTACGTTACATTCGATTCAACGATTTCCCGTCAAAATTGCAATAGGATAACGCTTGCAGTTGACTTATGGCGATAGTTTTAGACCGAGCTATTATATACCAGGAATTATTTCCCCGAAGTCGATATTAGAGTAGAAGCGTTCAACAGCTTAGACGTGACGCATACAGGATACTGCTATTGCTGCTTGCGATAGCTTCAAATGCATATCGATGATCGATGCAACGGAGTCACGTGTTGCTTACATGACAAATCCATTTAATTTTGCATTATTAAATCGACATCTTTGACATACTTAATACGAGTTTCCTCATGATATTACAGAACGATGTGAATCCTAATAGTAGCTTATTATTTATATTTTACGATTAATAAAAGACGAAAAACAGTTTGTATAAAAAAATACTTTCAGTAAAAATCTCATGATTTTTAAATTTAAATTTTTCCAGGAGCTAGTTTTCCGATTTAAATATATAAGTTTTGCAGTAATTTATTAATATACGTAACATCTACTTAACACAGTTTCTTCTAATTTAAAGATTTTGAAAAAATTTTGAAAACTGCTTCGCATAAAAAATTATTATATATTTTCCGATAAATATTTCCATGTTCGCAATATCTTGTCATTAAAATGCGTAGATTTTAGTTTTTATTTTTTTTCGGTTTTCTACTCTTATTATTATAACGTTTTAAAATTATCAAGTTACACAACATTTAAAGTTTTCAGAATTTGCATACATGTTATGTATGTTATTTGCGTTGTAAAAGTAAAATTGCTTGTAATATTTCTCTGGAAAAACTCTTGGTTACGTATGTTTGTACATTCGGTCTCTTATTTGTATTTCACAAAATAGGTGATGAGAAAACAAGCTTTCCATGCTTGTATTTTTACAAAAGAAAAACTTTTTAATAAAATCTTTTTTTCCAATTTAATACGCTCAAATTAGAAATTTTCTTCGCATAAAAATTTCTCGAACGCAATATGTTTTGCGAATGCAACAACCGAATATTTTCAAGATAAAATGGTTTTACGAAGAAAATTTTTCTCTTCGTGTACAAATGTGCTCGACATACTTTTTCTTTCGGGAAACATTTAGAACCGTCGTTTCGCTTCGCACTTCGTCTGTCTTCCATTAATCCGTTCTCATTTTTTTACACGTGTTCACGGAAAACTTTCGATCGCCTGGCCCATCTATTTTCCAAACCGGTGAGCTTGATTTGGCCATTAGGTATCGACGAACAGGATAGATGGACAGACGGTCGAATGGACGGAGAGATGGAAGGAGAGAAAGACAAATACGGACAGACACTCACCGTATGGCTGGGGCGCGGCGCCGTATCTTGGTTCGGCCAAAAGGGGAGCCGGCCTTCCATTTCCTGTCGCGTCGTTTTTGTGTGTGCTCGAGCCTGCAATAGAACGACAGTTCGTCGATGAGACTATAATCATCTACGACGGGTACATTGCGTTCCACACAGCCGTCGCGGCGCGGCGAGATAAACGATGTTACGAGCCATTTATATCCTGCGTTCCTAGTCATTTCAATAAAAAAAAACTTCTCCAATTTTAATATAGGTTTCGGGCCATTCGCCTACATCGTCGATTGTGATCATACATATTTTAAATTATATTAAGAATCAATAAAAGATTCAAAATTGTATACGTGCAATAGCCAAAAATCTCGCGGTCATTCAATTTAAGAATTTTTAAAGATAATTATATAATTAATTTTATAAAATATAAATATAATAAAATTTTATATTTATAAAATATAAAATTGTATTGAAATTTATAAAATATAATGTAATGCACTTTTCTTCTTACTTTGGGAAATGTACTGATTTCGCTGTCGGGAGGATCAATTCCGAATCAAGCGATATTGAAATACGTACGAAGAAATGTAAGTTATATTTAATCATATATTTGATTAATAATTTCTTGCGGCATATAATGCGTTATTTTTGTTTATACGCGGTCCACGCGGTTGACGCACACTTGCCTTGTCACTCGCGCGATGACACTTGAGCAAGAATATAGCAGCGTGAGATAGATTCCTCCGTCGTATTATCATTTGAAATTCTATCGCGACAAGTACTAAGAAATGCCAGATCCTCGATAAAGAAATTAAATATATTCAAAAGTAGAAATCGTAGCATATATAAAAAATAGGAATGCTAAATTACTGTTTCATTGCAATATTTATGGGTGACATATATGCTTTCTTTTTAAATCGATTACTATTCTTTTGTTATAACGTAAGTGTAAATAAATATACGAGTAATAAAATTAAAATTTTATGCAATTTTATGTAATATTCGAAAATATGTTTCTTTGTTGCACCAATCGTGCGATAAATTTTGCTCCAATATATCATGCTTTGAAACGCGTTTAATAAAAAGTAGAGTCATATTTAGTCCACACACATACACGCGCGCGCGTATTTTAATAATTTTCAATCGTGTAGTGAAAATTCGGCGCGCTCGTATGTTTCCAATGACGTACAACGCGCTATTGTTTACAGCGCGCTATTGTTTACAATGAGGCCTTCGCGATCCAGGCTTGCCCCTTGCCCTGTTGTCATTCGCGCGACGACACTCGAGCAAGAAGGTAACAGTGTGAATCGCTCCGTCGTATTATTTATCGAAATATTATTGCGACAAATATTAAAAGATATCAAATGCGACATTCTCGACACGAAGAGATTAATTCTTAAGATATATTTAAAAAAAAGTAGAAATCTCTCGAAGCATAGAAGATGGGAAAAATGCTAAATTACTGTTTCATTGTAATATACGCTTTCCTTCTATAATAGTTACTATATTTTATTACAACATAAATGTGAATACATATACGAGCTAAAATTAAAGTTTCACGGAATGTAATATTCAAAAATATGTCTCTTTTTGCCGATTAATTACGTGTGATAAATTTTGACCGAGTAAATCGTGTTTAAATATGCAAAATATACGAATCCCGCGAAATACTGGTATCTATTATTATTACATGGTATTATTATTATACCTTTGCGTTATTTAAATCATTTAAATCGATGATTCATATACAACTCCGCATTTTCAATCCAAAAATGGTAGGTATATTATATTCATATTAGTCATAAATTTCAAAATATGATACGAGGTGTATTTACTCCAAACGTGTATAATATTTACAGATATACAAAGATTAAAGCATTATCGCCATGAAACAGTAATTTGTATAATAATTCTCATCTCCTATGTTTCGAGTCCTACTTTTTAATATCGCGAGAAAACTCTTTTCATAAATAACTATTAACTCTTACGAATCCGTCAATCGTGAAAATTAATTCATTCGAGCTGATAATCTCTAATCGTTCGTCGGGGATGTCGCCTCCGTCATCTCTCAGCATTTCTTAGCAATAAAGATAACATTGTTCTTTCGTAAATTGCGCCTTAAGAAAATGCGCGTTTCGTTTGGTTAATTTCAGTTTTATTTTCGCGAGTGACTAAATAGAATGTTTACATTTACGTATAATACGTACAATATTTCGTGGTGATAAATAAAATATTTCTTGTGAATGAAATATACACGGTATACGATGCTAGGTTTAGGCATATAACAAAAGCTGTTTACATGTCATTATTTTGCCATACGCGCGAACAGACTCGAATAAAGAGGCAACGGCGCGAATTACTTGATTATAGAAAATTTCAAACGCGATTTTCTTACAATTATTGCAATTAGTTACGATATATTATTACGATTATAAACTTGCGCGATTAATTAAATCCCATAATGTTTTAATATAAAATATTCACTCGACACGAATAGTATCGTGCAATATCCAGAAACAATCCCGGCGTTATTCATGTTATTTTCTCGGTCACTAAAAAAAAACATCGTGAATACATTAAAGACAAGATTTTCAAGTCAAACGACGTTATGACGCGTTCAATTAATTAATACAGTCGTATTTAATATGTTTGTACATATTTAATATCACGTATTTTAATACACTTGTCGACCACGTGGTTAATATTTGTGTTTAAACATCGTTGCTTCGGCAAAAACATATTAAATATCGCGTATTTTACGTGATTATTCGATTAAAATATATCGCACGGGGAAGCAATCAACAGAGCTCTGACGCGATTTTCAGATATGCCATTCTTGCTCGGTTCATTTTTTGGAGTATATTTATTGCATCCTTTTTCATTGAATATATTCTCACTGAGTACATACGAGATAACGTTTATTCTCGATCGCGGAATTCGGGATTGCTGTATAAAGTTTTGCGCGTTCGTTTTTTAACAAAGTGCCGCGGATGATTCACTCGCAATCGTCATTGGCTGTATTTTCGCGAATGTTTTCGCGAATGTGAATTTAATGCGCGAGTGCGATAAATTTGAGAAAAGGAAACACTGACAATCTGAGAGGAGGAGGAGATTTAGGAGGCATCAGGTGTCGGCGGAGCAACCTTGAGGTGAGCAATTTAGAGACTTTTTATTTTGTATTATTTTTTATGAAATTATTTATCTCCGCAATAGTATAATTATTTCTTTCATATCATTGCGTAATATAATACATATTAAAAATTTTCAACACTACTTTATATATCTATAATTTAATATATTTGTGTTTTTACAGATCACCGTAGTGTACTACAACTCCGCTGTTGCGCATCGTGTGCCGGTGAGTTTTAAATTATTTTTTATTTTATATATATATATATATAATCTCAAGCTCTCTTTTCTAAAAGCTTCATGATTCCTATAAAGGAATAAAGGAATAAATAATTCAATTAATAATAAAGATAAGGAGAGTACAGATTTATATGTTTTAAGATTGCAATATTAAAATAAAATGTAGCCGATCGAATGCACTGCATAAATCAACTCCACATGCAAATTTCAAATTTCAAATTACGCACAATAATAAGATAATAATGATAGAAAATTGCGCTTGAAATAATATAATTTAGATTTTGATCAAGTTCTTGATGAGAGAGGCCGATGCGGTACGTATCTCGAATTCTCTCTGATTGGTAGGAAAGACAATAGTAATAGAACAACACATTTTGCATAAACCGTATTGGGTTCTTCCTATATATCGCCTCGTGCAATATTGGTTTATATTAAATCGCGTTACATCCACATATATACGTATATAGATACGCGTGTATATCCTCAAGATAAGCGTGAGTTACCTTCTGGTATATCTACTCACATTATAGAACACCCTGCACTGTACGCAAGAGCTTGTTGCCGCAACAAGCTATATCATTCTCTCTCTCTCTCTCTTTCCCTCTTTGTATACGTGTGTGTGTATGTGTGTCCCTTCCCGAATATTCGATATTGGCCGCGTCTTCTCTCGAGCGGTTGTAGTCTTCAGCGAGAGACGCTCATCTTCATTTGAAATAGAACTTCCTTCTATCGTTCAAGTCGCATCACTGATCGGTGTTCGTCGAAAAGGAAGCAATCGCTTTAATCCTGTTTGATCCCCATGATCGAGTCCGATACTACTCTATTGCGGACGTACAGAATCCCGGCAGATTAATTGCTAATTAAGATCGGTACGTTAATGCCGCCGCTGTCGCGTAATTGTAGGATGTATAATATTTGATTTAATCGCAAAGTTAATTCGAAGAGCAAAGATGTATGTTCCTGCTTTTAAAAATAGATTTGAGAGGCAAATGCCTTTTTAATGACAGATCGATATTTGAGATATATTTCAGGGTGGAAAATGGAATATTTGCTCGAAAATCATATTCGTAATTTGCATCTCAGTGCAAATGTAAAGTTGCTCTATCAATCAATTTAGATATTTAGAATCATGAAAGGGCACCGTTTATTATTTTTGCAAAATTAATAATACTTATAGTTGAAACTATAAATAAAACAAAACGCGATTGACACGACGATTTGATAGCGCAAAACGATTCGATGATCGAAATGCGAATAACAATCGCGAGCCATTCTAATCTGCGAGTTAATCATTTAATGTCGCCGAAATGAAGACCGCTGGCTGGCTCGGTTGGCGCGTGTTTTCCAATAACGAAATAGAAACAGAAGCACGGCGGACCGTGTGTTCTACGAACAAACTAGAGAAACAGCGCATCTAATCTCGGGCGTCGTCGAGATCCTCGCGAGTCCATGAAACTCGATATTGGCACTTGTAGAAGTCGTACAGGTCCGCGGAAATTGCGATTTCGGATATTGGCGGGCGACTACGCCAGTAGTCGCTCGGAGTTTCCGCCGATGGTTGTTTGTCTTGGCTCGGGTTCTCGGGACAGCGACACGATTAACGAATTTACCGTTCATGATGGCGAACGCGCGAAAATACCTTATTGACAGTTCGAAATTGGAGCAGCTAAGACAGCTCAAGACATTTATGATTCTATTTGATTTATCTGGATAAAGTACGTTTTATCTTTTATCTCGGGAGAAACGAGATCTCTACATTTTCCCGTTAGTTTCTGTACAAAATATCTTCCTCTCTTTCGCAAGTGTCAGGCTTGAGCGATGGATGTTCGGCCGTAAATTAATAACGCCACCGTAGACATTCGCTGTCAAGTTAAATCAGTACGACATAGAGAATTTCAATCTCCAAAACAATTTCACCGCAAACAGCAATTCATAGTTTTACATTATTCTCTATAATCGACATAAGAGATCTTCGCTCTTGTAAATCGATTAATATTAAATAATTATTAATATTAAATAATTCAACAATTACGCTTATATAGATTATCGTTAAAAAAAAGATCTTCTAAAAATCCCATTTAATTACAGATATTACAAAATATAATAAATAACAAAAATAATTCCAAATAACATTTATTTTTATAAATATTCGATTTCTACTAAACTAATTTCGTATATAGAACTTGTCTCATTAATCTCAAGATAAATGTCAAGCGATCTATCAAAAGCGTTGAATTAATAACGCCGCAACGGATGTTTGCTGTCGGATTAAACCAGTATGATCTAGGGGGGGGGGGGGGCATGCAGGATTTCAATCTATAAAACAATTTCATCGCTAGAGCATTGCATCGTAAAGGTAAATGCCATTACGATGCCAGTGTAACGACGTCGGATCCACGTGCGATTATTACAAGCGGATATTAGAAATCGTAGGTCATCGGGCTGTTGCTCACCGAGCGAAATTGCAATTTTATGGTCGACAAGACGCGTGATAGGGAAATTACGACCCTCTGATCACCCTTGCGAACTCTGCGCGCAAGAGGTTATCGAAGATTTTCTTCTTTTCTTCCTCTTTTTAGATGGAGCAAAATCCTCCACTTCTCGCGTTTCTATGGGAGGACGCGACAGAAACGGATAACGGCGAAATATATATATATATATATATATATATATTCTCATAGACTGCAATTTCTATTACACGTTCTTATATGTAATCAAAAAAATTAAAAAAATATAACATAGTATTTAGAAAATATTTAATACGTATAAAATATGCGATATGTCTTCATATATTTCAGTATTGCGTTAGTCAGATTTAAATGCCAGATTCTTTAATCGATTTGGATTCTATTTTTCTGTTGACTTGAACTGAATATGCATTATTCTTTATAAAATCAATAATAAAAAAAAAAAAAAAAAAAAAATTTAATTTCTTCGAATTAAACGCGATAAAATATTTAATGTTTAAAATTTAAAAATTTCGTGTAGGGATCTGTGAAAATATAATGCACGAAGCTCAGTACTACTTTTACAAATAGCAAGCTATGTTAACTTAGTCGACGACGGTGCAAGTGGCATATCGATCGCAGGACGTAACCGGAAGAAACGACGTATATATTATTTGAACGCGGACGGGATTAGTCGACGATGTTACAAACACTACCGTGAGACGATATATATCCGGGATTAAAGCTCAATCTCTTTGAAGTCACGAGTGCTATATAGTGGAGATGAAACGAAACAGATCTGAATATTGAACACTGTCGCGTCAAATGTTACTTTTTCTTTAAGATAGTACAGATAATCTTTTTCGTATTTTTGATCGGTTTCTCATTTTATCGAGACTTAAATCACTTCGTGATAGTAAAAAGAACGGGATAAAATAATGCGACAAATGGCGAGATTTTTGTAAGCATGGAAAAGATGGAACAAAAGCTTTTAAATTAGATACATCGTAACAAGTCCGCGATCGTTAAATGTAACAGCCTCGTAGCAGTTCCCTTGCTATTACGTAAATTTTCAACTTAATAACGCGGAAAAGAAATAGCATAGGGGATCTGGAAAAGCTTTCAAAGTTCTATTAAGCGGTCCGATTGTATTGAAAAATAAAGGCGAACGACCTAAGCAATAAATGCATCCAGCAACGGTACGCCAAGTTATATTCGAATTAATTGTATAAAAAGAAGGATTTTAAAATATAAAAATCGCTTTATCAATAAGTGCATTTTTCTCAGTCAGTATTCTTTTGAAAAGAATAAAAACAGAAAAGTAAAAAACACATTATCAGAAATGCTAAAAGTATTTTCATTTATCTATTTTCTTATAAATATAATACATAAAATAAAATAAAATAAATGTACTATGATAAAATATATCTACTATAATATTAATAATGATAAGATAAAATAATTAATAACAAATTTTAAGTAATCTCACGATTATTTTTGTATTTTTGATATTATTAAAAACTGTAAGTACCATAAAAAATATATACGATTATTCTAGAAATGGAACCTCAATTTAACATTTTTCGATAATTTATTTTAATATTCTAATAATAGAAATTTAATTATCGTATTTTAAAATAACGCACAATGTTTGTCAAAATTTTCTTAACAATGACTTATCAAAAGTTATTGTTCGAGATCGAGTTATCTCTTCAAAGCAAATATTTGAGGGCTTTCTCAGGAAGTCGGCGCGTACAAGCGCAACAGGTATAGTTAAAGTTAAACTAACAGAGCAAAGTGTCGCAACGATCAGCAAGAAATATGAAAAACCAGGGGACCCCCTTTTGTTAGATCTCAAGATTGACATTTCTTTTAAAAATGGATACATGGGATCTTTCGCTTTATACTCTGGATAGCGTAACGATTATCTCCAAAGCAATGCGTATGCAAATTCGATTCATGTCGATTAGAAATTACGAATGCATTAATAATTGCACTAATTGCCTCAACTGCATCCCCATTTCGGGCGATTTACTTATATCGCGTTTGATGCGAAAACCAATTTACATCTCGTACACGTGCACATTCTGCGATTATTACTATTGTTATTGTGTCATTAGGTGCGCGCAAGTGTCTGATACCGTTTCGACATGTTCTTGCACGAGATAAACTCGTTAATCATTGGATAATAAGATCGTTCTTAATCATGGAACAGAAATGCGATCTATCCTACATGTACGAATGCATAATAGATCAAAATTCACAAATTATATTAGTTTACTTCACTCTTACTATCACTCTTGACATTTCAGTGACATTTCTACAATTATGTCAACGTAAAACTATATACTCATGGATATACAGAAGAGCATCTATTTCAGTGATATAAAACGTGCGAGACGTACATTATATTCGCTCTTATAATTGCGATACTTGAATGTTATGATTATCATGAATAGAAAATGAAATAATTATTGTTGATGTACATGATAAATTATTTTATCACGAGAGCCGACTTAATGTCATAATTTCAATTAAAAAATTTAATAACATTCTGTAAATAAAATTTTTAAGATATAAATTCAAAATTAAATGCACTCAAGATATAAAGATCTTGAATTAAAAATTTTTCTATTCGCGACAATCATAACATTCAGCAATTATCGCAATTATGAGAATGACAAATATAATTGTATATATTTCACATGTTTTACATCACTTGCTTTTTATTTGTGGCTTTTATATGGCAAAGACTTTGAGGATCACGTTTCTTCAGACGAAATGGTCTATGTAAATTGTACATTTAAAATACTATCCGGTTCAAATTATATATAGGTTTTATTTTATCATGTATAGAAAGAATAATAAGAAACACAATGAAAAAATGCTCCATGTAAAAATTCACCAACATAATTTTTCGTTCGTAATTTATAATACAATACAAACTTGTATAATTTTTTTCCAGTAACTTTCGTAAAGTTTATTTTGCCCGAGAGCGTCACATTCATTTCTCATTCCCTTTGCAAGCAAATAAGGTCCTTTAAGAATTTTTTGGAGACACGCTATGCCCATCTATAGGATTTGCAAGCTCGCTAATTGCGCAATATGATCAACTAGCGATGTAAATAACCAAAAGCGTTTCTGCGATTAATTAGTATTACTATACATGCCAACTTCACCGACCATGAACGGCCATTTCCGCATGTCCCAGAGCACCCATCTAATGACAATCATTATGAGGGCGTCTCCAGGTGGAGCATAAATTTAGTCCCTTTGTGGTCAGCAGCCGTTGGCGTACTGTTTGCAGTCAGTACACGGTGCTATCATACTATAGTCTCAGTGACGGCCTAACAAACTGAATTAATCTTGAATGTTCTCGCATCATGACCCGCGATTCAAAGCTTCAAATGTGGATTATAGGATATAAAGAAAAAAGCATATATTATAAAATGTCATTATTTTATCGATAAAATAAATTCGTATTAATTTAGAGACGCTTTAAATTTTGATTCTGAATAATAATTTCAATTAAAGTTAATTAAGAACACTAAGAAGGAAATAATTAAAAACTTTTAATTATGTATACTTTATTTAACAAACGTAAATATTTGGCAAGTAAAAAAAAAAAAGATAATAAAGCTCAAAGATATAAATATAATTAAGTGATATTGCGATAAAATTTAAAAAATGTTGAAATTTTAAAGTATACATCTTTCTGCTTAACATAATAGACGACCATACTTACACTAGCCGCTAACGATCTAGCATGGCCGATGATCATTTGCAAAGTAATCAATATGTTTTTTTTACATACAAAAAAGCACATGCTGTGATGATCATTCGTCGTTTCACATTTTTCATATACTTTATTCAACATTTTTATCTTATTATTTATAATGTCCAACTGAATACATACATATCATCGTACATATCGCCAGCGAATTTATCGATAAGCGCGTATATGATGATAACAATATGAAAAATTATTTCCATAATAAAAAAGACCATTTCGTTATACGCATATATCGTGCGTGCGTGCACATAGGATACATATTAGTATTCCGTATGTGCGCGTATTTCGCTTAAAGTTCCCTGGAGCTTTAAATTCGTCACTTGAAAAATTACTATGTTCTAATGGCTCCCGGCATTTTCACTCTGGGGATTCGGCTTGAGACGCTTCGCCCTTTCCGCAAGCCAATGTTACGGATGTTAGCGGTCTAGTATAGGTAGGTAGATATATACGGCAGAGAACGTCCACATGATGCGCGATCTGATGTCTTGAGTTCCATGCTTCGCTCGATGTTTCGTTGACGTGCGCGTTTAGAGGGGAGAGGGACGAACAATATACTCGAACTCACTTACCGTGCGGTCTCGCGACGACACGTGGCACGTGTCTCGGTAGAGTCTCTGTCGAGCCGTCTGTCTTGCCGCTCTCGAGACAAGTCACGGACGAGCGGACGAGCGGACGGACGGACCGCACATCCGTGTGTTCCGGACATCCACATCCGTGTATTCACTCTCACTCTCCGTAGCTAGTGGTAGTGGTAGAGGGAGGAGGGGGAAATGAGCCGTAGACCTGCCTAAGCCCCCTCTCATTCACCACCGGGCCCTGAACTCCACGTTCCACGTGAGAATCCATCATCACCATCAAGTCAACAACGAGTAGGCTGCATCTGCACACAGACAAACATTCCAACATAACAATCCCCTTTCCATTCTCTCTTTCTCTCCCTCTCTCTCTCTCTCTCTCTCTCTCTCTCCCAATTTCCTTCCCGTAATCACCGGTTTCCCACCGCTCGGGGTGGGAGGAACGGGGAAACTCCGATCGTGTGTGCATTATACGAATCCGTACATGTATATGTTTTAACACATAAACTCTTATTTATATATTCCGTCGAAGAGGGGCTCCGCCGCGAGAGAGTTTAACCCGCCGGCCGATCTCGACGCCGACCCCTTCCTCTTCGGTCATGTGCGTGACAAGCGAGAGGAGAGATTGAATAGTCGTGTGAGTAATATACATATACGGGCGTGATGTATATATGTATAGATATGTACGTATATATATATATATGTATATGTGCGGCTGGCATATGAGACGATGCTCATCGTTGGCGACCGGAAACGTTTCCCGTCGTGCGGAAGATGCGCTCGAGTGCTTCCGATGAAACTTCGATGATGCCATCAAATAGCGAGAACGAGCTGGTCGAGACAACTTATTTCAACGTCTATGTCTTGTTTGATATTTTCTTGAACTTTTCAACTATTTCATCGAAATGATTTGTGATATTGTTATTATATATCCCGTTGTCAAAGTAAATGTCACTTGAAGATTCGACATATTGAACTTGATTGTCTACATTAAATTGGCATAACGTTAATAATCAACGATATCTACTTAAAGATGATTTAAAAAAGTATAGACATTATGTCAAAAGTATAGATATCGTTCAACGATGAGACAGCTTTAATAAAAGTTAAAATCATAAAATTTGATTTTAAAATTCTCTACATATACATATACTTATTAAAAATTTTAAATTAATAATTTATATGTAACACGAAATAATAATTGATGAATATAAGTAACTCAATTTTGACAACATAGCATCTTTATCTTTCCTTCTTCGATCTCAAATCAACTAAAAAAAAAAAATTATTTGCAAAAAAAGGAAACCTTCATTTGTAGTCAATTATATTAATTTTTCCTTATAAAGGGATATTCTTTCAATTAACAATGTGTCAATAAGTTTAATAAGTAATCGATTAGATATATTTTTCCATATTTTATCCTTCGCAAAAGTTATTTTATAACCGACTCGACCAACCTGTTCTTTCGAAATAGTCATTAGAAATCTGAGGTCAGTTGCGCCGATGTCAGAGTTGAAGCTAACTCTGCTTATTCTATGTTTCTTCCATAATCTAGATATGACTATGAACTAGAATGAAGCAACGAATAATTAAACAGAGTTTAGCCAGCCCGGACAAGTCGATGCTAACTTGCATCCTCGATCGCATCTCGCTCAGATTATCGACTGCAAGAGCAACGTTTCCGACAGCCAGCCGCATACATAATATCGATATATACACGTACATGTCAGGAATCCCTTTTCGTATCTCTATCTTCCACAATCCGATCGCTTATACATATATACACATGGAGCCTCTCCGAAAGCCGTTTCTATATGTATATATATAGTCCGACTTTATATATAACATATACACATACACGTATAGATAAATATTTTTTTCTTTTTTCGAGCGGTAGGCAGTGGTCGATTTGAATGTTTGTCTGTGAGTGCACTTGGTAGCCCTTGCAAGACGTTGTGGTGGTGAGCATATTATTCTGAGAGACGTATTATATATGGCATTATTTATCTATTTATTTTATTTTTCTAGCGATTCTAGCTCACGCGCACGTGTGTGCGTATATGTATGCGTGTACATACGTATATGCGTGTGCGTATACGTATACATATACGTGCGCCCATGACTCGCATTATATTTATCAGTGTGCTATCTTCGCGACGTTGTGGTCCGGGGGTGGAAGATTTTTCGTGGTTTTCCGACGATTGGTTGATTGATTGGTTGGTTGGTTCGTGGGTGGAGGATCCGGCAGATCTACGGCGTGATGTGTGACGTATATATTATGTGGATGCTGTCTTTATCTCTATGTATATGTATATACGGTGCCAACGTATTATAGGCATTTAATATTTATCGTCGAACGGTGTATCCGATCTCGAAAATCGGTTGTTGTTGATGTTGTTATTATTATTGTCGATGTTGTTGTTGTGCTTGTTCATGTTGTTGATGTTTGGTTATTTTGTTATATACTCCTTTGTATTCTCCTAGACACATACATTCCTCTCTAGCGCTCTTTTTCCGTCTCTCTCCCTCTCTTTCTCGTTCTCTCTTTCTGTCAGGCTATTTTCCTCATCGTTTCCTTTATCGAGTATACGGGATGCGTGAGTCTTCCTTTTACTCGCTCAAAGAAAATATCTTTTCCTTATTGACTCTGGTTTACATTATATCCCGGTTTTATTTCGTCGTCACGAAAGACGTTGCCGACATCGGGAGCAGAGCTCAAAGATGAAGCTCGAGCAAGAAGCTTCTTGAGAGAAAAAATTGAATAAACGCTTTGTGTTACGTAAAAAAGATATATGCCAACGGCCAAATAACGTTGATAAAATTAATTAGACCGAAAAGAATTAAACGCGTAAAAACAAAATAGAATTAAACTGTACTTTAATTTTTGCGTAAGTTATTAAATATAATAAAATCTTATAATATAGAATTTATTAGACACATATTGATAAAGTGACATTCTCTCTCTCTCTCTCTCATTGATTATCTCCAAGAAAATTATTATTTTTTCTATTAAGTGTCATGTTTTTACTCTGAGAATAATATTTTATCTCGTTTTTTTTTTTTTTTACAAATATTTAACGTGCGATTTTACGAAGAAAAAGTATGTATGTAGAAACTTTATTTTTTTCCCCTTTAAAAATCTGGTCAAATGAACATAATACTCGGCCGAACGGACGTACTTCTATTGAACGGTATTTTCTACTAGCGATATTTTGCACATAATACCTCTATATGATGTATACGTAATAATTTTTTTAAGAGAAAACAATAATCGTGTTGCAAATCTGTGTGCATGATTTCGTATACGTGCGTTCTCGATGTGACGGGATTGCCTAAACTGTTTGATTGTATTGATTCGAGAATGACACATCGGAAATGGAGCGATCGCGCGTTCATTAAGAGGAATAATGCTGAATGAAAAATCGTGCCACGAATCACAACGGATTTTAAACAATAATACGCAGATGTTCGTCGAAATTGCCCGTTTGATTTGTTACGTTCAATTTGCATGAGGAGAACGAGATCATTTCGTCCAATTGCAGTGCAGAAAAATATTTCGGCTTAACGAGAGATTTGATATGTAAATGTAAATATTTTTTTTATTTATAGAACAATAATTTCGCAAGATTTTCAATTGCGATTGACAATTCAAGAAAAAAGAGGGAGAAACAGAGAAAAGATTAATTAACGCGGATTAATTTTATACTTTATTCCCCAGTATAGATTCAATTTTAAATATTAATGTAGGAACTTAATTATAAAAATACAGCTAACATTCAAAATTATTATTAAGATTCATATTTCTCTAATGTTGAAACAAATAATTTATACTTTTATGTCTTTTATTCTTCTGCCTATTTGATATTTTTTCAGCTACAAATTCTTAGCAAAACAACTTTTCATTATCAGCAGTTACATGAAAAATCTAACAAAGATATTGCATCGAGAATAAATAATTTTAAATAAGCTTTATATTATCTTATTGTATTCCAGAGTATAAAGATTTAATTTGAAATATTAATTTAATTTTAAATATTAATATAAGAACTTAATTATGAACACAGCTAATATTCAAAATTATTAATAATATTCATATTTCTTTAATGTTGATACAAATTATGACCTTTCATCAAGATTTTGTAAAGAAAATATTAAATTCAGATTTTGCAAAGAAAATATTAAATTCAGATTTATCACATTTGTAGTTGAAAGAAGGTAATAAAATAAGTTCCGATAATAATGGGAAAAAAAAAAGGTGTATGTATTAATAAAAAAATTTTATTGCGGTTTCTTCGGTATGCAATTTATCTTGTCTTCTAGGCACGCACGCAATGTTATTCGGTAAACTCGATCGCTAATCGTTAAACTAGAGCATTGAACAAGAACTGTCAGCTGTGAAAGTGGAATAGCACGCGCGAGTTTCCGATAACTTTTAAAGGAGAAGAAAACTAGGCACAAACTTTGACGAAGATATCGCGAGAGGACGACGTCTTGGCGAGAATTTTTTTTAAGCACCTGTCAACCATCTCTAAGCAACATATTAGATGAAGAATAACCGTTCTCGTAACTTTTGTCAACTTTAACTTCCGCGCTGCAGTAAAAGAATGATAGGTGTCGAGGAGTATATATTCGGAAAGAGAGTTTGTAAAATATATATATAAAGAGAAAGCCATTGTGAATGAAACTTGTAGTTTTATTACTTTGAAGTGTTCCTTTCAGTTATAAGAAAAGGATAGACTTGGCTTTGACTTTTGGTATTTGTAGTTGAAAGAAAACGCGCGCGCGCATGACTTGTGAAATACTTTTATAGAAATACAATATATTTCTCGAACTAAATGCGTCGAGTGAAATGTATCAGTGTAGAAATAGTATCTATTAGTATTCTAAAGTAATTACTTATTACAATGAAAAGTCGGCATTGCATTTTATATTTTAGCATACGGTGCAGTAAAGAATTAAGAAAAGTGTAAAATATCGCTAGAGGAAGTATATACACTATTGCTTTGTTAACAATAGAATATTAGCTATGTGCATGATACAATACATTGTGCGTTATATGTATATTAAAGAGAATTAATGAGAAAGAGAAAAATTTTTAATTTATTGCTACAAAAGAAGACTAATGTGCTATCAGAATCTTCACTACTATTTATAATAGAAAATTAGCGTTGTGCCTTGTGGCATATTTAATATTACAAATCTAGAGAATAAGAAAAGTACGAAATATTGCTAAAAATAGCGAAAACGCGCTCGTAAACGTGTTTTACAAACATTAAAAGACGATGACATCATTATAAATTCTTTTCTAATTGCACTACTTGCCGCTACTTTAAGCGAAATTCTTTGCTTTCTCTAAGATCTGCACACTGCGCGAAGCCGAAGAGAACGCGTTCGTTTCATTGAATATTGCAGAAGCGCAAGCGAGGCAACACGTTAGCCACGTAGCGACGATTAAAGCGAGCGTTAGACAGAAGCAATAATTAACATTAGATGCTAATTTGTATCATAATTTTAACACTTTAACTTTCTAACACGAAACACTTGGAACAAAAAAATTATAATAATTAATGATTATTTGATGGATCTTTTTTTTTTTTTTATGGGAAGACATAAAACGTAGACGATCTCTATATTTATACGTATTCACTTATATCAGAAAATATTATCAATTAAAAATAAATTAGGAGTTTTTTAAAAATAAATCTCTTTTTCAATCGGAATTTATTGTGATGACATTTTAAACGACAAAGCTGAATGTAATAATTCATTTAAAAATGTTTAAGAAATTTATCGACCCGTCCCGAGGGCGATCTAGCTCCCGGATATTTTATGTGCCGTTAACGTCGTAAGGCTCTAAATTACGTTTTCTTGCTCATCAGCCATTTTGCCGCTAACTTCGTTATTCGTTTATTGTCGATCGCGCGATGAAATTAATAAAAACCTTTTTCTCGCATATATGTGTAAATCCAATTTTATATGGAATGCAATTTGAGCTTTCGAAATTCCCCGACAACAAAATAAATCTTCGAATGAGAAGATTAAAGGTCAAATGAAAAATAAATAATTGATTTGAAAAAAGATTGGAAAAATAATTGAAATATGTGAAGCTGATTCGATATCTTAAAAGAAATATCGTGATCTTATTACACACGTGACATCATGTTTTTCGATAATTCAATATCATTATCATATTCATGGTTTTCAAATAATTCAATATCGTCAATAATCGGTCAATATTATTGACGTCAACCTGTCACCAATTTTACTTGTCTTCAAAATGAAATACGTCACTCTATTCAATTGTGTCTACTCGATACGCATATATTATATTTTTCCAAGAATTACTATTATTCGCAAATTAATAGTTATTATCAATCGAGTGTATGATTGCACATAAGATGGAAACGTAAAATAAAAAGAGAAAAAGAAAACATTAACAATCCTTGAATTTTTGACGGATAAAAAATTATATTCTCGCTGAATTGCGAATTGCAGGTGGACTCACGCATCATGAAACTCATAAAGGAACCGAGAGAATAATCGCTCAATCTTACTCATATTGATCTGTTGTATCGTGTCTCAACACAATTATACATATTATATATTTTAGCGCATAGAGATGTGTTAAATGCTCAGATCATAGCGTGAATCTTCTCTGTTTGATGATTGTTGTTTCGATAATAGTTATGATGATGGTAGTGGTGGAGATAGTAATGATGGTAGTAGTAGTAATAATAGTAGCAATGATAGTAGTAGTAATGGGGTAATAGTGTCGATGTAGATTGATTCACGTTCCGGGATAGATGATTGATTATTATTTAATTACGCCGAGCATATTTTTTCGCCGGACCAAGTGTGTTGCTGATTATATTATATCTCATGCTCGGCCATTATATTGTAGTAAATGTATTATTTCTCTTTTTTTTCCGACGAACGTGTACCTCGATCTCGGTGTATGTTGTCTTTGTTGCTCGGTGTCTTTACATGTCGATGTGGTAGAGATACATTGTATCTCGTTGTCTCGCGCTTGTCTGCGGTGACTACGGGAGTTCTCTAAGCGCTCGAAGGGGATCGAGATGGATTTTCGTGGTTCGTGCTGCGCTCGGTGTTGCGGCGATATTGCGTAATGGCAAAAGGCACTGCTTGTGTGTAACGTATCGCACGAATCTTACCGTTGGTGAACGCGGAGTTCACCGGTGAAATCACCACGTAATGGCTTTTGAGAATTTGATGCGCGATACATTTGCGGCACGCCGCAATCGAATTACCTTCGTGGATTGAAGAGTTGATGGAAGTATCTAGCGCGACGGCGGCTCGCAAAATTATAATCCTGCTTTGGAACAATAAAGTTACCAGAATCAAGATGTTATATTCCCGATAACGAGTTTGTATAACACGGTAATTGGAAATTGAAAAACGCAATCTCTTTTAGCTAAGCATTAGGATAAGCTGAAGCAGGTTTACGATTTTTTTGCTTCGAGCCTTTACGATGTTAGATACTTCCATTAAATCTGGTCAGCGATCAAAATAGAAGAGTCAAGTGTATATTATATAAATTATAAAAATTATAAGATATAAAAATTTATTAAAATAATTTTTTTTTTAATATCTGCATTTAGTGATGAAACATAAAAAATTTTTAATTATTTCGATTGCTTTTAACAATACTTTACTTTCGTTAGCTTAGTTTATGTATTTTTTTTTTTTGCGATTTACTGGCAATTAAGCTTTACTATGATTCGACAATGTCATCTCAATTTTTTGTCTTTTCTCATTTTTATTTTACCGTTTGACACTTGGACCAGTTTTCGATCGAACTCTTCAATTACACGCGAATTAATTCACTGAGCATCAGAGCGAAAACTGACGTGTTAGATCGTGGGAATATCGGCAGTCCGGCAAAGCACTTTGCCGTGAGAAAAATGTGTGCGATGTAGGTTCGATAAAAACCACCGACTGTCATCAAAAGTCGATTGTGATTGGCTCGAATGCACTCTTGGTTTTTATCGACGATTTACTGAACAAACATACCGACCATAAAAAAAAACCGATTCACCAATGCGGAATTTATAGTCGGACGATGTTGAAGTAAACTTTCGCTGATATAAACATAGTAAATGTTGTGGGAAACACGCAGCTGTTGAGAACGCAGGATCTGTGTGCTGTGCTCTCTCTCTCTCTCTCTCTCTCTCTCTCTCTCTCTCTCTCTCTCTCTCTCTCTCTTGTGCAGTGTACGCGACCGATCGCCATTAATTCGAATACGAGACGATCGTAGTAATGTAACAAATTAATCGTGCACGTGTGATATTTTTCACGTTATTATTCGGACCATCCAGTCGAAACGTTTCACACGAAATTTCGTACATCGCGACACCTCGATAATGTATGATAATATTGTTGCATTATAAATGGATATAAAAAAGGAGATAGGAAGGAGAGTTATACAATTCGAATCTGAATTGGAGTGTCAATCGACTCAAGAATGTAAATTGTCCCAGGTCTCGCGTTCTTCATTGTAAATCAATTGCAAAATTAACAATTTATTATGTTACTTAGCATTTATGTGAGATATATTGATTTTATAATCATAGATTTCGTAAATAAGTAAATTTATTCTAATTCAAAATTAAGAGACAAGAAGGAAATTTCTTTCTATTTAAAATTCAAAAATGAAAAGAATAATTATTTCTCTATATTAGATATATAGATTAAAAAAATGTTAAAATTACTGTCTACAAAGTAAAAGTAAAATAATATATACCAAAAAGAGAAGTTTGCAGATTAGAAAATGATTTTATCGTTTTATGTTTTTTATAGTTCGACTGATAAGAAACAATGCAACTTGCAAACATTATATATTATAGATGTTAAATTCCTCTCAAACATAAATAGCTCTTTTATCCAAGCAGTAGTCCATTTTATCCGCCCACCTTTATGTGGGCGGCGATATCTGTTTGATTCAAACGCTGTCGTTTACTTGGAACGAAAATTTCCATTTCGCTCCGCTATTGATCCATCCCAGAACACAATTCGATGCGTATAGCATGCGATTGTTTGCTAAAACCGCTTGCTGATTCTTTGATGGTGTTTAAAACAAAATAATTTTTGACAGAAAAATTGTTTCTATGCATCTGGTTTAATTTTGTCGAAAGTTTATTTGCTCGTATATTCAGCTCTCTAAATATTTCGAGACAAGAGCAAGAAATTTAATTTTTCATGATAGACATGGATGACTTTTTAAATGTTAACATCATGAAAATTTAATGAAAAAAATTTGGAAAAAGAAATTTCCCTCTTTCCTATATTATTTCATGGATATATTGTTTTGTTTGATTGTTTTGTTGATTCCAAATAATTTCCAAGAAATGATAAAAACTGATATTTTAAAAGGCCATTAGGCGAGACTCATCGATTTGAGTTGAAACAGAGGATTGTAATCTAATTTGCGAATCGCGAATTTCGGATATAATATTTTGCAACAAATTTTTGTCGGAAGAAATGGTACGAACTGTATAAATTTCTAAAATGGGAAGATTTTCAAAAATTATTACAAAGAATAAAAAATAATTTGAAAATCCTTGCTGCATGCGGATTTGTTTACCACAAGCGTTATCTAGAAACGCAATGAAAAATATCATTTTCGAGTCTTCTATATTTTTTGTTAAGTGACGTTTCGCGTTTATTATTCGTTGTATACATTCATATGTACATTTGGTGAGACGGTGAAACCGCATCGGCGTCGTAAACAGTCAAATCTCGATGGCCAGCTCGCGCTCGTATAATTGAAACCGACAACGGTGTCATAAAAAAACACGCGAAATGCGTAATTTATTGCGACGCACCATCAGCGTATACATAAACCGTAAAGATATTTCGCGTCAGAAAATCGTTAATAATGCGCCAACAGTGCTATATATAGACAATACATTGTAGGCTGCGCGTATCACTATGTATATAACGATTTAAAATAAAAAAAATATTTAAAAAAATACAGAAGACATAAAAATATAATGCAGTGTTAAAAATATTTAATCATATCACTCTCTTAGTCATATGATATATTAATAAAAGATTTATGGATTAGTTTAGAGTTATAGAGAATTTTATAGTTGGAGTTCCTCTTTTTTTTTTATGTAATAAAAACATCATAGTGGCAATAATTTATGAGCAACAAAGTTGAAGTAATGTTCGCGAATTAAGTTTCAACATTATTCAACTGCATATCAGGTATTAATAATGCATACACATAGACACACTGGCAATATTTCAGATCATGGTATCGTTACCATGGTATCGAGACAATTTTTATCGCTATTAAAAATAACGGGCAACATATTACGAATTACACGATAGTAACCCGATTATGTAAATTATAATGAGCAATATGCAAATATTGAAAAATCAATATAAATATAAAAACAAAAATAGGAAAGATTATTAATTTTGCATATAAATATAATTATATATATATATATATATATCATAGTTTGTATATATAATTTTATATTATATAATTCTGTATACTTTTTTAAAAAACCAAAACATTCGTAACACCTTTGAATTTGTTTAGCAAATTTTAAAAACTGATAAAAAAAAGAAATGTCAAATTTATAAATCATGACTCTGAATTTTCAAAGCATTATTTTTGAACTCGCACGTATCGCATATATAAAATAAATACACGTAGCACTTCGAAAATTGCACAAGCAATCGTAAAATTGATAATATACGCTCGCACGCATCTATCGATTGTATCAACATATGGCGAAGCACAAAGTGCCAACATATATCGGAGAGAAAATATTCGCGAGAGATTTGATGACCATATTTCGAAATATTGATAACGCCAAAATAAGCATTGCGTTTGTTTATTTTGCTATCCCGCCAATATCGCGATATTTTGCAAACTCGACCCGTCCGCATTTTTTCACGTATATTCTCGATAATATGTTCGTAGACGTAAAATAATTAAATACATATTTTTATAAGACGAAACTAGAGAATAGAAAAATCGTGTCTAATTTTTAAAGAGACACTTCATAGACTTTTATAAATTTTGTTAATCTCTTTAAATGTAGATTTTTTTTTTTTATATATATATTGAAAATTTAAAATATATAATAATAGAATATCCGAGAAAAATTTTTATTATTTTTATCACACACGTTATTTATTATATAAACGCGATAAAAAAAACCTTGTTTATAAAATAATAAAATTTATCTGTTCATAAATGTTCTTTACAATTTTCATGAAACGTAAAGCTTTAAATAATTCTAAAAAATTGCTACTATATATATATATATCATACACACACACACACACACACACACACACACACACACACACACACACACACACACACACACACACACACATACATACACACATATATATAGATATATAATACATAGACACGCGCAAATCTATTATTCATTTGCGATCTAATTAAAAATATTTCTTCTTTATAATGATAAAATATGTAATATGTGATCATTAAAATGCAACATTTTATACAAATAAAATGTTACAATATATAATATGCCACCTTTCGCGAATATCGTATTTTTAATTAGGAAATTAACTGCGTGCATGTTTTGGACACAAAAGATTTTATTAATATATTATTAATATTAATATCTTCTCCATAAAGAGATTGTAACAACATAAATATTTATAACATTGCAAAAATATAGATTATTTACCACATGTTCGCATAATTGCATTTTTACTTCTTATATCTTTTATATGTATTGTATATCATCAACGCGAAAAGGCAAGAAAATCCCAGTATAATTAATTAAAGAGTAGCAGAATTTACTACTAAGCTGATTAAAATCGTTTGAAAGAAACAGTTAATGAGATAAAGATCACATCGTGTGGCAAAAATAAATACTTTGTTGCAATTTGTGGTAACATCGTGATGATAATTTATTTGAGAAACGTAACTTTTGGTTTCATTATAATCCTGAAGAGGGAGAAGACATTAATTGCCGCAGTAATCAAATATTCATTTGCAAACTCATAAAACGAGAGAATGGGGCGGCTATGATTAATTCTTTCCAGTCCAGTGATTTCAACAGGAGAATCATGTCTATTAGGTTCTTCGTACGCGATTAAATTCAGTCCGAAATCTTTATCAATCTATTTGACGGTTATGGGGACTGAGAACTATTAATGAAAAATCAAAGAAAAGATTTTAGCTGCTTCCATTGTAACGAAATAAATGATGAATGTACGAAATATCAAATTAAGCTACAACTTCATTGTTTCATATATCTATACATAAGCATACAATAAATTTTTTCTGCTAATGATTTATCAAGAAAATATCGCTTTGAATCTATTTACGGATGAATTGAATGAATGATAAATACAAAAGACGATATTTTATTATGGCCAGTGCAGCGATTGTATAAAGTTTTGCAGTTGTTAAAAAATCAAGGACACTCATTTCTTTCTGTTTTTCCTTTTAATGAAAGCCTTTGAGAAATTCAATGCAATAGCTGCAGCATAAAATTATTTTATTTCCTAAAAGAGATAGTTGTGTTAGATATGTCTGGTATAATAACGATATTACGATATGTATATAATGACGTTACAATATAATTCATTACAAAAATCAAATAAAAAATTAATTTATAAATTCACGATTGTTCATAGAATCTAAAATAAAATGTTTCTTTGCTGCATCGCAAGATGTAAAACTCGTTTTCGCGTGCAACCCGATATTACGTTTTCGTCCGCGATTTAATATCGCAGCAGAATATTTAATTTGACATAGTCGTATTTCTCGGGGTAACTATAAACCGTTGCTCTTCTCAAAATTACTCTGAAACTTCAGAACGCAATTTCTCCCGATGACGGGAGAGTATTAGTGGAGTAAATTAAAGCGAGTGGATAGATTTTAATTCATAGATTTTTTCCATTTAAAATCCGACCGTCCCTCTTTAATTCCTTTTACTCATCATTCATATATGTATGTGGAATAGAAGTATAATTTCCGTTTAATAACACTAAAGAGCTTTGAAAAGTCATTTAAATCGACTTTTACATCAAAAGTAAAGATAAAGCCAAAAAAATGTTGTTTTCGAAAATATATATTCTTGAAAACATAGTACTTTGATAATACACATACACAAAAATTATGGAATTAGGAAAAATTATAATTAAAAATTCATATAAAAAAAAACAAATAATCAATAATTATTTAATATACTTGTAAGGTTAATAATTAAAACATTTCTCTCCATAAATTCCCGTTTAAAATTATTCACTTTGTTGTTTCGGCTTATTACCCCATTTACTCTAATGAGTTCACTTTCTAATCATGTCGAAAATAATTCCGTATTATTTTCCGCTTTATGCTGCGCTTTATGCTTAATCGCAAGCTTATTTTAATAATTATTTGCCGGGACGGGGTTTAATTAAAATCACAAGTCCTAAAGGGGGTAAAGTTTTATTTTCCGCCAATTTATCTCTCCCCTGTGGGTAATGCATGAGAATGGCGGGCGTGATGTACGGCCGACCTGCAGGTGGTTTCCACCGAAACTATGAATTTATGGACGCTTTCCACAACTGTGATTAAGAATGAGTTTGATGATATCCACTGTCCTGATGCGTTCCGTTTTTTCCTTGCGCTGTTTAATTAGAAAATTGCTGGATTGTTCAATTTATTTTCTCTCTGGGCACGGTATACATATAACAGGATAACATGTGTGCTTGACATAAGAAAATGTCTAACTTGCAGATAGCACTCGCAGAAATAGCAAATGTCTAGATATGATGCTGACTCTATGTTATTATTAGAATAAGATGAAAAAGAAAGTTTCTATCCTAATCGTAATATTATGTTTATTTTGCTTTTCTGACGAATGACATTTACTGCAAAAGAAAATAAAGAAAAAGATCGGTAAGGAAACTTTTCCAATATCGATAGATCGAAATGCTTTTAATATTGAATAATCTTGATAATTTTTGAAATATTTTTAATTGATACATGAGAATGATTTAGCATAATCAATACCGATTAAATCAATAACAGATTTTAAATTTACATTTTATTCTGTTGTAATGATTGAGAATTAAACGTGTCGATCGTTAATATTTCGTCACGCATAATTCTCTTATTTTTACTCGCCCCAGTAATTCAATGCCTACATGAAAAGAGAAGCACCGTGTATACCTGACTAGACAGCGCTTCTAGTCGTCAGATCCTCTTCGTCTTCTCTTATCACGAGGCGACGAAATTCCGTTGTCGACGATATTCTCCCGTGGAAATGAACTATGTATGCGAGAACAGAGGGAACGCATTGCGCTCAGCGCACATGTACGATACGGAAATTGCGATACGGTAAAAGGGCGAAATAATGTGCTACTATAAGACATTTTCGTCGAGCTACGTGAGCTGCGAGCAAGAGTGCGAGAATTTTCACGCTATCGAGATCAATTGGAAGCGTCTGGCCATCATCACGACCGATGAAAAAACTTCCGACATGCCATACTTGGCGATATCACGATCGGTACGATTTGACTTCACTCTTGCCCGGGAGATTAATTCAAATTTCGTCCTACAGATAATTAAGGTTTGAAAGTACCTTAAGCATGTGAAAATTATCAGACTGTCTTTCGATATAAACGGATGATGTACAATAATAATCGTAATAGAATTGCTATATAAGAAAAATCTTACTAGAAAAATACTTTAGAAAATAGTATGAGCGCTAAAATGAAAAAAAGTAGATACTTCAATATTTTAACGCATAAACACATATATGTGTGTTTTTTCTTTTTAATAATAAAATGTTTCTAAAAATTGTGTGCGTACACAAAGCAAAAAAACATATTATTTTTCTTGCCAATATAATTTACGAAATTTATTCTCGACTTTTTTAAAGCTTTTTAGCTTTTTCTTTACGGTCCCCATCAAATTAAAAATATTAATTTTATTAAAAGTATCTACTTAAAGCTTCAAATATACTATAACGTAAAATATCGAAAAATTGTCATGGCATAAAAGACAAAAATAATGACTGTGAGTGCAATCCATTCATTACTGGATTTTTCCAATATATTGTAGTAATATCGTCGAATTGTGAAGACTTTTTTTTTACCGGATACTATCTTTCGTGCTACGATCTTCTCACAATTGCCACGAAAATTGCGTACACATGATTTGATGAGCTTGCCTGGCGAGCGCCGATATCAGCCTTATGAAGGCGACTACACAGTAATTGAGCATTATGGTTGACGTAGATGATGGCCTGGAAGCGTAAACGGGAGCCAGGTGTTAAACGATCTAATTACGAAAAAATACAGAGTGGCTCGGACTCATCCCTTTTCCTTTATAATAGAAAATCCTTTGAGTTAGCTCTTACGCGAAAATTGGACGCTGAGCTTAATGATATAGAGATATATTTGACATCATTAATAGAAAGAAGAAAAAAACCGCTTTAGAAGTATAGTTTAAATTTTATTATTTAGAAAATATCAGGAAATGTTTATATATCCTAAGATATTTAAAAATTAAAAATCTATGAATAATGACAAGAAGTCGAATTTATTTCTTAAAAATGTCGATCTAAATTGTATCGAAGAATAAAAAAAAAAGTGATATAATTCACATCTATATATCGTTTCAAAAGTTATTGCTTCTTCTCGCGCGTATGTCTCTCTGTCTTTCATATATAAATCAATGATTCGATGTTTTAATATATCTATATTAAAGAAGAATCAAATTCTCTAATTTATATAAAAACTTGTAAATGAAAAAATAATATTATTCTTAGAACATCCCACATATGATTTAAAAATCAATTTAAAAACAATTCTTACGACAGTTCGTTAAGCGCGTCATAAAAAAGCCGTCGGTGTACTTAACGAGAGAATATCCGTAATATGATAAATTATATAAACGACAAAAATCTCTTCGACACCATCGACTTTGCTTTTAAGATAAATGGTTCTGATAATATATTCTTGTTGATAAAGAGCTCTTAACTCAGGAATTTTTCCAGATTACTACTATGATAAATTAATCTAGAAAAGCTGATATTTTTTTATACGAACTTATTATATTTTTATAGAAAATGGCGATTGATAAGTAGAAGTGAAAATCCTGTAAAGAGAGAGAAATACATCTCTTGTCGGATGAAAATTTATAAGATATAAAAAAATGCAATTGATACCATAAATAACTCCTACGAAATTACAGTATGTTTCCTTTATTCATTTGCTCTTATAATGTCGCATTTTATAATAACAGTCATACAATACAAGAGAAAATTATGTAATTATATTAATAATAAACTATTGTAATCATTGCGAATTTGACATAAGTATTTTACAATTGCAATGCTGTTTCTACAACAAAATTGTAATTACGTGTCTCACCATTGTGGTAAAGCTGATAACAACTCATTGCGATGATGAAAGGTAGGATTAGAGAGAAATGTTGCAATTTTGTTCTTGCATCGTCGACTGTTTCCAATGAAAAGATAACTTGTCGGTAAGAAGTACATTATATTAAATTAAATCCCACGCTTTCTGATATTATTGAATGAGAGAAATAAATGAGTGAGAAAATATATAATTAATTTTATATCACACACACACACAAACACAAATAATAATTAAATTTATTATAGATGATATATTTTTTAAAAATACATAATAAAAATCTAATTTTATGACGATTGAAAGATACGCAATAATAAGAATAATTGAAGAAAAATCGCGTTTGTAAAATGTGGAATTCTGGAACTATGGAATTCTTAATTTAAAACTCAATTTTAATTTTAATATAATTCGACAACCATAATAATATTTCACGAAAATTCAAAAAATCTGTGTTTAAAAAATATTTCGCGATGATAACAGGGATTGCGTAACATCTTTTCTCAAAACGGAAATTCGTGATATTCATATAATTAAAGTTTGCCGGCCAGCCGCGCATGAATCTATATTAGGCTACACATACATACAATAGTGTCTACTGGCCAAAGGGGAGTGTTGTTGCTCAGGGACACTTTGTATATCTAACGTGGTATACGCGACACGACGACACGACGAATAGAGGCGGTTCGCAATTTTCGGTCACGAGGTGATTACCTCACGAGTGCCAATCGGCGCTTCGGGACCAGGGTGGAGTCTGTTGCTGGCAAATTGCTAATTTGTCCGAAAGTTCAGCGGGCTGGCGCGAGAGAGATGCGTGGCTTTCGCGGTTGTGGATGCAAGAAGAGATCGGCTCCTCTCTTCGGTAGATTGGCCGAAAACCGAGTCCGTACTTGCCAAGTTAAAATGGCAGTGGTGCCGACCAAGTGACACAAACTATCGTGGAATGTGGTCGCTTCGCGCCGTAATACCATCTCAGTTTCGAGTTTCTTGTGTCCGGCCAGATTTTCATGGCAAGAACTTTCATCGGTGATGATTAGTACTCGCACGGAATATAGCCATTATATTCGATCTCGATTGCAATGAACGAAGATGGTAAAAAATTACAAGATGTTCTTCTAAGAGATGCTATTTTATAGAGAAAAGTAAAAAGAGGGAGAGAGAAAAATAATTTTTAAAAATATTAATCAATATATATTTTCAATCAGAACAAATCAGGAATAAATCTATATATTATTTCCTAGCCTTTTTAAGCAAATTTAAATATAATTATGTATATACACAACAAATCCATGTGTGATTAATATATTAATCAATTATTATATTTATTGCATAAAATATAAATATCTGATCCTCTTATAGTATTTGACGAATTTATATGATTTATATGATTTAATATATATATGATAATTTTATGCACCAGTAATTTCGAAATCTTAACAAAAATATTCTTGAAATTGATAAGAAAATTATCAACTTAAAAAATTGTAGTACAAAAATTAATACCTAGAACGCGAATAACGGAAATACGAAGGATACTTTGAGAACGGGTGACGAGCTTAGGATGGGATTAGCAGATTGACACACACGCCATCCACGATTACCTCTCATTTCGTCACTAGATTCGTGAGGTTTTTGTCCCTTTTATTTCTTACGTTTGGGAAAAACGAGCAAAGAATTTGACTGATTGAATGGTCTGACGGAGATGTACTCTGACAAGTTACAAATTTAAATTCGAATGGGAGATGTTCGTTCGCGTCTAAACTTTCGGTCGTTAATCACTATCTCGTTCGGACGCCGATCTTGATCGGAATCAGAAACTTCCCGGTGTGATTTGTCTCACCGTAACACACCCGTCTCTTCCTCATTCCGCGTCGAATGAAGTAGAATATATTTAGTTAACTTTAATCTAACAATAAGTCTCTGTTGACAGATTGTTGGCAGTTAGCTTACTGTCTGTACAAAGATACTAAAAATGTTATTGTACCTATATTTCTATAATAGCTTCTTTGTCTTATTTCTTGTAGATTACTTCTCGTAGTGTACTAAAGTAAGACGGGAAAATTTTATGTAATAAGAAATTTTTATACCGATCAAAATTTATCTTTAGATTAATATAGCAATCTGATTCATACTAATATTGTAATATTGAAATCTAAATATTTTTCTAGACAGGGTGTCCCATCAAAAGTGACCACTCCCTTTTTATCTTTTAAATGAAAAAAGATAGACCGTAATAAATATATATCAAATTAAATGATTGAACTCTATTGTGAGCCTAGTGCTTGCTTTCAAAAGCTATCTGTGTTAACGAACGAAGAGGTATGTATAATTTTTTTATAATAATGTGAATACTTTGATATGAAACAAGTTGTAGCGCTGTTTGAAATGAATACAACGATGTATAACATAATGTAAATATTTTACATATTATACGAGTTTTATATCAACTTGAAATATCGTGGGCGACGTTTACCTTTTCATTTTCGGTCCTGCGATATGGCCAACTTCTGATTAAATATTATGATCAAATGACACAACATGACATATGTCAATTTCTAATGCACGAGTCAGAAGTTGGCCATACCGCAGGGCAGAAAGTAAAAAGGTAGACGTCGCCCGCGATATTTCAAGTTGATAAAACTCGTATAATATGTAAAATATTTACATTATATCAGACATTGTTGTATAAGTTTCAAACAGCGCTACAACTTTCATCGTATCAAAATTAAAAAAAAAAAAAAATTGCATACCTCTCCGTTCGTTAACACAGATAACATTTGGAAGGAACCATTATGCTCACAATAGAGTTCGAACCATTTAATTTAATATATATTTGTTACGGTCTATCTGTTTTAGCTTAAAAGATACAAGAGGGTGGCCACTTTTGACGGGATACTTTGTATATACATAGTACAATACAACACGAGATGCTGCACGAATGCAATGCTATCTTGGTAAAGTTAGAAAATAAAATAGCTTCTCAATTCGTTGGATAATTGCCGGTTGCATTCTCTCTATTGTTTCGTCTTCACTTTGTCTTAAATGATCGAGTTCTAGTGCGTGTAATTTCGCGAAATAACAACAAAGGGCTTGTGTGTTAAGTGCGAGCACGCGTGTGCCCGCAATCCGGGCAAATAGAAGGGGGGCCGACTATGACTTGGGCATGCTGCCGCAAATCTGCCGCGATGTCTCTCGTCGCTTCGGGAATTCTAATTCAAAGTGACGGCATCTCTTATTGGAACGCCGACGCTCGTACGGAAATACCGGTCCCATTGTGTGTACGCGACCCGCTCCATTTTAGACAAATGGACCCGTCAGTACTGTGCGCTAGGCATTAAATCGAAGCATACGGAATAAGATAAGACCCAAGGTCGACAATACAAGGCCGTTATACTCTGCTATATGACTGTTCAATTCCGCATTATTTCATAAAATCCAAAAAATTATATTACGAAATCAATTTACTTGAATCTGAATTATTAAATAAGACCGTTCGCGTATATGAGAGTGATTGTCATGATTGCTGAAAGTTGGAAGATAGCGTCTTTTTTTTTTCCTTTCCTTTTTTGTCACTCGAATATATCTGCGATATATTTGTAATATTTATATAGTAATATTAATATATTTGTAATAACTCGAATATATCTGTAATATATTTTCTCTTAAAATGTACACTAAATTAGTAGAATAAAGACAAATGTATATTTTCGGTTTTTAAATTTTTCGACTATAAACTAACTTCATAAGCACGAATGTGTATCTCATATAATAAAGTATCCAATAAAACTGAAATAATTGTAATATAGACATTAACATAAAATGATTTAGATTTCATGAAGTAGGCTTAGTAGCGACTTGTTAGAAACGCAATGTAGTTTTTAGGTCAGAGAACATATCCGTTGGGTTTGGAATATGATTATTTTCGATGCGATAGAACCAGTTACCGATGCTTGTTTTCAGAACAAATAAGCTCCTGTCATCTTACTCATCGTTCGATAAAATGCAATGTCGCGACTAGCCAAAGAGTTTATTTTCTTTAAGCATTTGTAATAATCATAAAGTATAATGATTTTCGTTAGCCACCGTGACGATGATTTATTTAACTTACCGCGAGAAAAAAGCAGAATAAAAAATATTCAATATAGATACGTAGTATAATCTATCGAATTGTGTTCATTTAAATACGATTGCTATAATCCAGGATGACGTAAAAAATAATTTTAAAGTTATATTAATTAAATTATCTATTTTGTGTGTGTGTGTGTGTGTGTGTGTGTGTGTGTACATAAAGCCTTCAATAAGTATTTAATCCACTTATGTATATATATAAAGAGATCCTTAATAATACGTAACAAACATCGATGTTATTATTTGGGGATTACAATGAGACTTGTTGCACAACACATAGTTATGTGTATAAATGAATTATTCAATTGAGCGTTTTCTAAATATTATAAATATATATTATCTCTCTTCAACCACAATATATTATCTAAAAGATAATTATGTCAATGATATTTATAAGTAATTTGCACAACTCGAAGTGTTATTAAATTAATCAGTATTATCTCAGCAAATTTAAATTAGTTTTCTTTGATGCTTGAAGAGATTCAAATCAACCAGTTCGTTAATTCATTCAATGTTTATACTCATAATATTGCTTCTACCGTAAATGAAATTAAACTGGACTTCTCTCTCGTTCAGAGAAGCACACGTTGTAACTTTTCCCGATAGAAAATTATTTGCGCAGCCCGAGGAATGATCGGCGTAGCCGCAAGACGTGCGATCTCTCGTGTGATCGCTTATTATCACGTCGCGCTTAAACGATCTTCTGGGCGAGCATCAGTCGGTAGCTCTCAAAGTGTTTCTTTAGAAAGTGGTCCCGCAATCGCGACGACACTCTGCTCGTTAACGGACACACTCGTCTCTCGTGAGGACTCGTAGTGAACTCTCATAAATCTCCCCCCCAATAAAGACGCACTGACATACTCGCCGCGAGACTTCTGCGTGTTTCGCACAACAGAAGGATATTCCGCGGTACTCGAATGTCGGGCGAATTTCGAGGAACGGGGACAGTCGGTCATAAGTCATAACGCATACGTCGCATATCTTGTTGCACTTTGACGCGTCGCAGCTGCGATCCGCGTGCCTATAAATCAGCACTATCGTTTCACTGACTTGAGTGGTGATTAACCCCCTTACTCTCTTAGCAACATCGCGATCGTAGATTATATTTTTTCCCCTCACTTGTAAGAAGGAAACGCACAAATTTATAACAGCGCGATATTCTCGTTTCGCTTATGTTCGTCAGGTCGTTTTATACAAAGAAAATTTTGCGGAGCATCCTAGGATTATAAAAGTTATTTGCGATCCATCAGCGATCTCTCTAAGTAAATTAGCAAGTGTAATTGAAAAACGTGTAATGTTGCGACAATATCTTTTGAGATCAATCCATCTAATTATTTTGTCTCTAATTGACGGTACAATTAAAATTTTACAAAAAATTTATTTCAGATTTAGTTGTATATATTGTCTTTAAATCCTTTATCGAATTAAATAGTAAATTTTCGCGTTTTCAAGACATTTCAACCATGAAATTACGCATCATGCTCCAATAATACGCTTGTTCATATGTATCCTTTTGTTCTCTCTCTTTGATCTTGTTTTCAAAATATCTTCCGAAAATATTGCCGTCTATTTCTACAGCGGCCTACATCCCCTACTAGCCCATTTCCTAATCGATAACCCTTGAGATTGACGTTTTATTTTATAACATCCCCGACGTTATAGAAACCTCCGTTCCCGAGAGGTATCAAAAAGATCTCGGAATGGCATTAAACTTACGATGGTGCGCCAGGCCAACCTCTCCCGATTTCTCGCGCCATTTGTTCCACGCGTTCCGCTTCGCTAGTGAAGAATCGCTGAATTGCAGTTTAAAGTTTAATGCAAAGGATCAATCCATTCCGCCGCGTCTTTATTTCATCACCCTCCGCGAAGCCGAGAGTTTACTCCGTTCCCCGACCGGGGAGGCATCTCCGCAGCCTTCGCGGGGCGTCGCGCAAACTTAAATCTCTCCCGGTATATAAGAAAAGATTTATACTTATTGTTAGATCCGATGGATGCGACTGCAACGGCTTTCTGGTCTCGCATACGAAATACTTCCATCTCCTTTTACTGCGACAAAGTTAACTCCGGACCGCAAAATCTATTCCACGTATACGATTTTAGACACGACTCATTACGATCAAATTTAAACAATTTAGCAATCTTCGCTATCTTTATTTATTCTATTTCGTTATATCGAAGAATAGGATGAGAAAATAATCCTTTAATCGTCACATTTTAATTAAATATTAAATAGAATAATAAATTGTAGTAGGCTAATAATTGAAATCAAATTTATCGAAAAAAATTGATTAAATATTAAAATTTCAATTCGATGCTTGTAATATACATGCTTTATAATTTTATTTGAAAAAAAAAAAAAAATTATGGAATATTAGCAATTTATTATACAATACTTCGATTTTCCAGAAATTCGGAGATCTCGATTAAACACGCTTATCTCGAAGCTATATATTTAGATTTACAGGCCACTGCCAAAATTTCAATGATACGGGGAACGGCAGTATAGGTGTATTTGGCGATAGCGTTGCATCAGAAACAATTAGCGTGAAAGTTTGTTAATTTGGAGGCTGCAATGCGCGAGAAAGTTATTACTCCAGAAATGTCTACTAACGTCACCCTAAAGTAATTACTCTGGAAATTTATAGAGCTTAGCACAACTTCACAATATAAACTTCATATAACACGTAACGGGTCCGAAATAATCATATACAGAAATTTACTTTAAATGGAAAATATGTATGCAATACTAATAATATCGGTACGTCAGTTGTATAGAGATTAACCGCGCAGATATGATGACGATAAGACGATATACAATTCGCGGTGAATATTTCATATTTATATTTAATGCAAAAAGCGAGATACATAATTTAGTAGGTATTCAAACTATACTGGTACACTTTAAAATATTTTCTTTTTTTTAATATATATTTTTTTTTAATAACATATTATTGTGAAAGGCAGAAATTAATTCAATGCTATGTGTATGCGCAATACATTTATCGATACGAAATGATATTTGTTATAATTTATTGAGATATTTCAAGATAAATTTTGTTGCATACATTTTTTAATTACGTTACATGGCGACACATAAAATTTGGTAATTACAAAAATAGTGACGGTGACATAATTAAATATTCTCTCGTTTTAGCAACTTGTAGAAACTTCGATTCGAAGATAGTTGAGAAAAAGAAAAACATGAACATTTCATAGATGTAGTAAACGAGATGCATTAAAAGGAGAATTCATAAATTTCTTATAAATGAATGCATTAAGATGACAAAGCAAAATATTCCTTGTCAAATGCAGATGCTTTTCTCTCGGCAAGTAATATACTGTATTTTCGTTTCCGTTCAAGTAAAAAAGAAAGTAGAACATATTGAAGAATGAGGATTTTGAAAAGTAAAAGTACATGCTTCTATTGATGAAAATTTATTAAATAAACTTGCGCGTTTTCTAAGAATTCTCGCTTTCACATTTCTCCGACGTTAAAGTTTCAATCTTGAAGAAACAAAAATGAATGGAATCTTATATCCATTATCATTGAGACAACGCCTATTTAAACGTGTGCTCGAATCGCTCGCGCGCGTCACATAATAAAATCACATCTCGCAGCCCCTTCTCACTTTCTCGAAACAAACTTGGCTTTGTTCGCCGACGTCGACGACGATCTTTTGTGCGTCGACATTTATACACACCGAATGGACAAACGAACGAGGAGCCAATGATGACGACGACATTGTCGTCGTTGAATACCGTTGCCAAATCGAAATACCGGATCGGTCCTCGCGTTGGCGATGACAGAAAATTGAGTGTAACGCGATGGGGGGGGGGATTGATCGCGGTGTCGGGCCGAAAGCTATTTCTGTATTTATAATTGAGTAGACGACACAGACAGTAGATTAATCGCGAGTTTTAATCGCCCGGAGAATCGCAAAGATGGAAGTGTGTCATTGTTGCACAATATGTTGTGTGCTCTCTCTTAGATACGCGGTTGATTAAAATAACAAAGATGAGTTAAATTGGTTCATTTTAATCTTTCGGTCGAGATATTTGCGGTAACGCAATCGCTGCTTTATTCTTTTTATCGAGAGATAGTATTTTGATCAGCAACGATTATATCGCGCCGATAAGAATATATTATGTCACTTTCTTTCATTCATTTAAACGCTTTGATATGTAGATCATTCATGTCAAAGTAGAATCAAATTTGAATATTCAAGAGCTATCTATTACCTATTGTAAATGAAATTAAAATAGATAATAAAAATATGGCTAAATGTATTGATATCAAATTTATATATACACACATATATATATATATATATATTAATTATTTTTCAAAATTTAATTTAAATTCATGATAAATGATTCAACCGGCGACGTTTGAATCGATAGCGTCCAAGATGCCGTTCATCTCGGACGAGTAAAAATAATGCTACCGCTTTTCTTCGCAGAAATACAGGTTGCGGTTGTAACTGGGCGATATAGCCTATAGATTTAATGAAACTTTCATCCGAGATGCGGATGCAAGGATGGAAAGGTTAGGCGTACAGCAATCGACCTGACCTATCTCCGATGTAATTAGTTCAGTAGACAGGTTTGTCGACGCGACTCTCGTGGGGGTTTCGTAATCAAGTTTCTTCCAGTGATAACAAAGCATTTTCTATCGAGGAATCGATCCAGCAATAGTTACCGTTATTATTTTATCTCACCGTCCGAATAGATAGATGTGCATCGGAAATGCATTTGGCAGATTAATGTAATTTATTCTAGAATTAAACAATACAAGATACGTTAACATTATACGAAAGAAAAGCTTATAATTTTTTGGTAAAAGAACTTTTTTTTCTTATAAAACATGGATATTTAATTTAATTATCTTAAAATTATAATTAAAATTTTATATTATCTTAAAATCTCTCTCTCTCTCTCTCTCTCTATCTCTGATTATTATTAAAATTTAATGTTAAATATATGTAGGAATTTAAAATTAGAGAAAAATTTTACTTAAACTAAATAAAAAAATTAATATTTATTAATATTAATCTCAAATTAATCTTTACATGCAAAGTAAAAATACTTTAACACACACTTGATACTTCTTTCGATTATTTTAAATGTTATTGCAATTAATTTTTTTTCTTTAGCGCTAACTCAGTTTTGTAAAATCTAGATAAAAAGGCAATTTTGAAGCTTTTTAATTTTATGGGATTTACTGTAATAGAGAAGAAGAGCATAGCCAATATAATGAAAGGTGTCCTAGGATCAAGCTCTTAGTAAGCGAATACCGTCGTTATGTCCGAAAACGACGCCAATTAGTGCGGAAATGCGTCTACAAGAATCTAGAGAGATTTCGTACAGTCGAAAGGGCATGCCGTCGATGACGCCTGCGAGTGACGGAACGTCAAGCCGCTATAATTGGGTCGAATTCCTTGAGTACCTCGTTCGTTCCACCGAAATTCTGTTTAAGGCTTGTACCTGGCACGCGATTTCTGGCAATTGCTTGCCGTCAATTGCTGCTTGCGGCAATTAACTAACGGAGATCAATACGTGCGGATTCACGCGTATTAGTTAAAATTAGTCGAATTCGCCACAAACTTTCTCTCTTCGTGTTTCAAACAGTTATTGCCGGTTTAGATATTGCTCGACGATCTCTTAGCATTAAACCCTAAATGTGCAAGTTGCATGCGTTAGCGGTATCAGCGTGACGCCAAACTTTTTTTATATTAATGTTTTCCTAAAATGAAAAAATGATGAGATATTCTTAGAAATATTATACTCATTAGCAAAAATTCAATTTTTTTATTACATTCTCGGCACACACGTTCTTAATTTCTTTAATAAATTGAAAAATTAAAGTTGATATCTAAATTATGTATGTATATTTTAATGTAAAATTTAATTTATTAATAATTTAATTTTAATGTAAAATTTAATTTATTAATAAAATATTAAAATGGTCTATTTGTTATAATTCATGGAAAAACTCGTATTTTGTTAAGTGTTTTCATAAACAAGAATTAATATACTATCGCAATACACAGAAAATTAATATAAAACTGTCTTGTGCGTTGTAATTTTGTTTCCTATTTTCAATTTCAACGGGAAATTTTTCGTTTCTTCAGTTTACTCGCAAAAATATAAACTCGCGTCGCTAGATTATCTTAGCGTAATTGCCATTTAACGCTCCAATTCGTGCAAGGAAACCGCAGCAGCCCGACGCGAAAGGCGATTATCTCGAAAATGGCGTTAATTCTCCGGGTCGAGCGCGGCGTTCGCACATGGCGTTAGTAATCTTCATTAACCGTGGTAGAAAGAAACGCGGTAATTAATGTCGCAGGATAACTCGAAATAATTTATGCGTCATGACCAAGCGACGTTCCAAGCCACTAAAATGCCCAGTCTTTTGCGCACACGAAAGTTATGCCACATTCCATCTTTGGTATGCGATTTAATCTTTGGTCAAGAGAATTGATTTGCAAAAATAATTTGCCAGCATGGGATCCCCATTTTATCATATACTTTCTCATAAAATTGGAAATAGATAGTCAGGACGGGGATAGGGATAGGTTTCGCGAACAATCTCGCGAACATAAGTTGCGGGCGATGGGAAATTAACTGAAATATATTACGTTAAATATAAGCCGTTGTGGGCATTGAAATAAAATCTAATTACTTTGCAGATGCATTTTACATTTTGCGCAAAATGCGGAAGTGAAGCAACTACGTGCGATACGAATTTATAATTTTAAAAATATGTTGTCAGTCATAAGAGATTCGCGTGTTCGTTTTGTCACGTGAAATTCATTTAATATTTTTGTAAAATAATTACACACACACACACACACACACACACACACACACACACACACACACACACACACACACACACATATATATTTTATGATACATCTAAACTTTCTTGTGTGCAACATTCGTCGATTCAAAAAATTCATACGTTTCTCGTTGGGTGGTCCGAATCATTACGCATTTTCATATTCTTACGCTCTCTCGTATTTCAGAATGAATAGATCTATCGGATTCTGTGGTATGTGAATGTTCGCGACGAATTCATGCGTATGACGAATTTCAAGCTCGAGGATCGTTCCCACTGCGCCATGGTTGCGGTTTCGGAATCGGATTTTCATTTTGAAAATCAACGAATTTCGACGGATTTACGCCAATAATACAATACGCGACTCTTTAATTCTTCGCGCGATAAAAATTTGACGCAAGAATATTAAAAAATTTACAAAAAGATACACTGCCGTTGAAAAAAAGTACTGTGTGTCATGATCAATTGCATGATAAATCATTTGTGAGATTATTTATATAAACGACAGAAATGCAAAGAGATCATTTTCTTTTAATATGAATATTACTTTTTTAGTATTATTTAAAAAATATATATATTTCATTCCATATACATGTGAAGGAGAAATACTATGTTTTAGCGAAACCTTTTTGCACTGTCGTTTAATCCAATTAGGTTTCCCGCATCATGTGCAATGAAGTGCAGAAACGACACGAATGGAGAACCGAAAAAGGGGAGAAATCGCGATATGCTCAATGTCGGGAACGATCCTCCATGTGCACGTACGCGACAAGAGTCGCCAATCGGATCAAATTTTGCAAGAAGAAGTCAACTGAATATAGTTCGCCTCTTTCTGTAGAATGTAATCTAATTGACGATCTCGATACAAGAAGAATCAGGCAAGCCCATCTCTTTCGACGAATAAATTTAGTATTCATTATTTATATTTGCAAGAATCTAGATACGTCACTATTTTATTCGCATCAGTTTTTTATCGAAATAGCAGGAGGCTTGTCCGATTCTACATTTTCATGCTTCCAATTGTTGAAAACGCATGTCGAGAGACGCGGGGAATGTAATGTCATGATGTTACACGTACATAACACAGATAGAAAGAAATAAAAAAAGAACTGAGGGATATGAAAGAGAGGGAAAAAAAAAAAAAGAACTCACCCAGTGTCGGGGTTGTGTAGTCCCAGCTCTCGGCGTCGTTCTTGTAGACGTTGAGCTTTGTCGGCTGGAAAAGATAAGAAATGATATTTAAATGCGTTTTGAAATATCACAGTAGTAAATTGATGCGCGAACTGTTTTTCTCTGCACGTCACAGCAGAGAAAAATAAAAAAAAATAAAACAAGAAGATAAATGCTAATTGAATTTTGTTTCATTGAAATATTAGTTTTTTTTTTCTGAAAACAATAATGTTGCGATTATAGATATTGATCTTTGAGAACTTTACTCTGGCAAACATTATGTTACAAATAGATACACGTAAGCGGGCGTTTGTTATCGAAATGGTTTCACATTGAGTTTCTATTGAATGCGGTCAAATGAGAAATAACTAGTTATCCATAACTCGATATTTCAATTTACAAAGGTAGTGTGTATAGCGCGCCTGGCATCCTTGTCGATTACAGCAACGAATAATCCGCGCTTCTTCTCAATCATCTAACGAATACTTGGGCAAATCTCTCGGACAGGCAAAACTAATTCGATTAGCTTAAATGACGTAAATCCCCAAGTGTAAGTAGAGAGCAACTCTCTCCGGAAAGCCTCCAGTGATTCGCTGCGAAACTCGCGGTTACATCGAAATTAGCGTACAAGCGTAAACGATCGATCGTTTCGTCAAAAGTTTTGTCGAGAAAAAAAAAAAAAAAATTGCATGATACATATTCGAGAGTCGATCGTAATAGCGATCCGTTATACACGTACGCGTAACTACGGGGGCATTTCTCGAGCACTTTCCACGGCCGTAAAAACGTCACGCTACAAGCTGAATAACCGCTTCGGTATATCTCTCGCCGTCGTCTCCCGTAATAATAATAATTCTACGAGTAAAACCTTGCAGAGGAAAAGTCAAGTGGCGCAGACAGGAGAGATACGGCGATCTAGCTTAGCCGCGTTTTACTAACCGCGCCGAGTGGAAAAAGTTAACGCCCGCCTGCGATAAGTCGTCGCATTCCACCTCGTTGCAAGGCAGGATCGACTTCATGCATTTGTGTACCTTGACTTTACAAACTGCGCAATTACATTTCTCGCTGTCGTATAAGGCAATGTCAGGTGATAACGCAGTAACATTTTACGAAAGGCTATAAAGGCTGAAAAACAAGTATATCTTTGCTTTCTCCACGCTCCATCGATAAATTCGTTTTCTTATTTTTAATCGATTCACATCAATCTTTGTCTCAAGGTCCTAAATTTTCAGATATCTAAAAAATACGCATGATTAAGAAAATAAATAATTTTTATTTTTAATTTAATGCAACAAAGAGATTGAAGGAAAATATTATAAGATTGAATATATTTAAACGAACATTTTTCTAGAAGAACTCTAAAATTCCCTCGAAACACCGCTGAATAAGTTTCAAATGACGAAATCATCGGATGCTCAATGATATCAAGGCTTAGATTTTTGGATATTACTTTCTTTTGTATAAATTCTATGTACTATTCTAAATTTAATTAATATAAGCTGCGCATTATTTTAATTCTCAAATTCTTCAATTCTTTCTCTTCTTCCATTTTTTTTTAAATTTAGGACAGCTTGGGAGAATTGGTGCCAAGTACAGACTTAAATAAAAATCGAGGAAGCAAAGAAGGCTATGTAGTCGAAAATTTGCTCGCTTGTAAAGATTTAGACCAGGTTCTATTACAAAGATTCAACGGTAAAAAACCGTTTTATATTTTCACGTTTAATAACAATAATTTTTATATAAATTTAGTTATAAATATATAAGATTTATATTGTAGAAATTGTATTATAATTATTCCAATTTTAATTTAAAAAAAAGTATCACATGTTACATGCACGATAATTTTCTCTGTATGAAAGATTAATAATTTTTTATTTAAATATATACGCGCTAATGGGATTTATTAATAGTAAAACTATTTTTACATTATTAATACTAATCAATATGGTTTCTTTCGAGGAAGAAATCATTTGCACGTACAGGAATACTCGAAGGCCTGCGTAAGTAACATATTCTCAAAGCTCTCTCGTTTTATGCCACGTTAAAATTTTCAGAAGCTCAGATTGCTAACTTAAGCTATTGAAGTCACTTTGAAGTTGGTACGGGAATTATTCAACAGAATACAACCGTGATGTAGCTGTTACTACCATATCTTTTGGATTTGTTCATTTTCTCTATGTGCATGCAATGCAGAAAACTGACCTGCATCCTCTCTCTCGCCTCCGGAAGAGCGAAATTAGTTCCTCTTTATTGTGCCGAGGTGAGGTAATGCCGTTTACTTCGCTTAGGTATTAATCGCCCTGGCGTTAATCTACGTAGAAAGTAGCTTCGTACTTCATCGCGTCACTTGTAAATAGCTGCATGAAAATTGTTCAAGCGACTATAAGGTTTCAACGCTTGTAGCGTTCATTTCTACGGACGCCCGTTACGTGAAAATTTTATGCAAAATAATTCTCTATGACGAAATAATTTGTAAATAAGCATATTTTATTCTAAAAACAATGTTACTTATTAAAATATTTTAATAGAAAAAATCATATATATATATAAAAATTTATCTATCTGTACAGAAAAAAAAAAAGAATAGTCCAAAGAAGAATAAAAATTAAATTGTCTTAAACATTAAAAAAAAAAAAAAAATCTATTTTATTAAATATATATTGTTATTGCATAATTTATATCAAAATCTCTTACATTCTTCTACTCATATTCTTCCACCTGTTTATAATTCATAAGAGGAATTGAACTTCTCTTGCGGTAGCGCAAATGAGGCGGACTTCTGCCACAATTGCAACTTGACTGGGGAAATGATTAAAGTCGAAAGATAAGGCGGCGCTATGTAGTAGCGTAGTTGAATTATTCAAGCGACTCGAAAACGCTAATTTCGTCGGCGGGAGAGAAGAGGCGCTTGCCTCGTCGGAGCATCTCATTTCGTCCGACGACGGACGAGCCTCTTCTTATTGGATTTCGCGGACGTTGAATTAAGCATTCAGCATTGCGGGCGGATTCTGCTGGCGCATTAGCGCAGCTAGAGCCGATTTAGAAGATGGCTTTATAGAAGGTCGCTGCTGCAACAGGCCGCTCGCATTGCGAATGCGCCGCGAAAAATAATAACTTCAGGAGAAAGTTCGCTTTTTCTATATAAAAATTATATCGGAATGAAAATAATATGGAAATTTATGTGAAAATGAATAAAACATATGGCGAAAGAAATATGTATATATGTAAATATACACAGGCTTAACACATAGATGATATTTACATAGGATTATTTGTTCAAGCTTACGTTAGTTCGAAAATCTAGTTATCTAGTATATTACTTTCGTTCCGAGCTTCTCACAACTTTCAGTCGTCCTAGCAACGGATTCGGGATCGGGGATTGGGAGAATGTAAAACTGCAACTAGTCGTAGGTTGCGGTTGACGGGAAAAAGCTTTTTCGAATCAAGGGATATATCTCCACCGAGAATCTATGTAAGTTACCGTGTACTGAGTTATTTAGCTGATTCGTATACAGAATATATCGGTGCGCTAACAGTTTTCAAATTACGATTAGTGATAATTTAGCAAGCTAAACTGATAGCATAGATCGCAATTCAATATAATATCTTATCGCGCGCTTACATAAATGTAAAGGAACTTTATTACTATTTTTTCTTTATTATTATTTCGTGATTATAATTTCAAGAAATTTAATTTTGAATATAAAACTGCATCAAAACTCCTCCTTCCAAACTTCTATTATAAAAAGATCTAGGACAGTTTACAGCTTACTTTACTGAATTGTGAGATATGTCACTTAAAGGATTTAAAATTTCAACTCAGTAATGCTGCAAAATATCCGAGAAATAGTGATATATATATATATATATATATATAACGCTAAGCATTATGAGATTAAGTAGGAAAAATTGTATAAAGCTGACGGAGGCGAATATAAATTCTATCAAAATTTTAATCTAGTTTTTAAAAAAAGCAAAGTCGCAGATTTTTTTTTAATTATGATTGTTTCGAGAGAGAGAGAGAGAGAGAGAGAGAGAGAGAGGGAGAGAAGTTTTGTATCTTAAATTATATACGTCACATGTCACAACATTTGACAGCATTGTAGTATAAGTAATAAATTTCTTAATTCAACATTCCTCTTTCTCTCTCTCTTTTTTTCCGGTAGAAATTCTTTTAAACTAAAATCGTCGAACACATTCGAAAATCTGGCAAGTTTTCCTTGCCGGAATCTATGAAATGGCATCATTGATCGTATTCACACTGCGGAACGGAAAATGTGAAAAGCACGAGCCATTGTTTCGCACTGAACGTCGCTTTCATAACGAACCAACCGAACACTTATTGATCCGCGAATCAGACGGCGCATTACTGATTCATGATCGTCGGCAAGAGTAAAAACGGATCGCTCCGATTTTCGGAGCTTTATATATCGGTTTTAATTTTTTTTTTTTTTAACAAACCACAGATATTTACAGCAAGAGAAAATTTGTAGAAATAAAAATTTCGTTGAAAAAAGAAATCTGTGAAACTTCAAAATCTTGATAGAATTATCAAGAATTTCTATGACCGATCATAGTCACAAAAATGTTTGTGATGAAAAATATTGATTTCGTTTGGAAACATTCACGATGTAGCGCGGAATAAGAAAAGAAGAGACTCTGAATGAAAATATCAAAAAATATCTATTTTTAGAATCTTGGAGATCTCGAAAACATCCTGAAAATATCACATGGAAATCTATTCAGAAATCCTCTTGGGAATATCTATCTATAGTTTATAGCATATATGGAACGTATGTATATTAAATAAAAAGAACGCAACATACACATGCACACACATTCTTCTACCTTCATAATTTGACATGTCCTATGGATTAAAATCTAAAAATCTATTCAAAACATAAATATTATGTTTTATTTTCTCTCGTATCTACCTGAAAGATAGAATATTTAAAATTTATTCAGCTTCATCCTATCGAGTATTCGATCGCACGTGAAATCAATATTATGAATCGCTGTAATCGTGCATTTGTCATGAGACGTGAAACGTGGCATTAATTCCGCACGCGCAAAAATCGGGAATGTAGGAGGAACTCGTGATTTTGCCGAATATAAGGAAAGACGATATCGCGCCAAAAGTAAATCACTCCGCGAAGACTCATAAGCGTAATCCGCCTCGAGTTTCGCAGCCGTGTACGTTGAAGAACATAAAACAACTCGTGTTGCGAGTTGATCAAACGAATGGGATCTCGCCATCATAAAACTCCAATAGTTTTCTTCTCAGCATTTACGATCTTCCTTTACGTTATCGTTTCTTTCCCTTTTTTTTTTTTTACGTTCCTACAGGAACGCGCTCAACGATGTAACGGGTGAGTTATTAACGCCGCGACTAACAATGTTTCACAATAATATTAATTCTTTTTTTACTCGACTTTTATTTCGCCAAACTTAATTTTCTGTAATATTTAATTTTGAGCTCTACGCGAAAAATTAAAAGATCTGTATTATGCGTTCTCTTGGAACTTTCAACATATATCTGTAGTGTAACCGTGTAAAAAATAGATTGCGATGTGTATATATATATATATTACATCAAACAAAAGATCAAAGCACGTAAAAAGTATACAGAATAAATAATGGAAAAAAAAACTACAAACGAGAGAGGATTGTTTATTAACCCTGAATATATTTCTGATACCACCGATGGAACGGTGCGTTATTTGCACGCGATAAAATGTCTAAGCGTCCATCATTCAAGCCTCGACAGCTTTGGCAGACTTGACGAACGGCAGTATATAAAATTCGCTTCCGATATCGCGTACCCCGATGAGCTTTTATCTCTCCCTCGTGAGCTACTTCGATGGAAAAAGCCGTGAAAATAGGAGAAAGAGAGGAAGAATGGAAACATACGAGTTGCTGTCTCTTTTGTTTCGCGAGTAAACTTTTCCGCGACGAGTGTATGGGCTTTTTCTTTTCTCTTGTTGGTGTAACGTCATCGATGTCGAAAGTTTGTTCGCGGTTAAACGGGTAATGATCTGCTAGAACGAGAATCGTGTAACTGGCAGCAAATTCATTTCGAACGTTTCATATAGTTGTTTTCGATTATCTGTTCTGTGCAATGTTCGATTTTTTGATATTTTCTTAAATGAAACGAGAGATGTAAAAATATTAAAGATATCCCTTGTAATCAGCGTTTCGATGTATACATATAAAATTCTCTAATTTTCTATTACTTATATCATTATTATAAACATGAAAATAAAACCATTATTTCATAACATCGACCAAAAATAACAAATATACAAAAATAAAAAAGAACTTTTATTTTTATCTCGTATTAAAATTGAGTATGCCTCTGCTTATTATACGTACATAAGAATAAAGTATCGCGCCTTTATCTGGCACCGTATAATATAAAAGAGCCGATGTAGGTTTTAAACGCGCAATTGATTCTAAACAGCAATTATAGCGCAACTTGTAATTGTAACTCGCTCCACGTACGGGGATTATATTCGAACTCTATTTCTGATTCGGAGCCATAAATATGGCACGCGTTACATATTTCTCACAGCGGGTACATACGATTTAACGTCTAATTTCAGTTGTCAGCATTGCCAAAGCCCGACGCGACACGCGAAAAAGAAATTTATGCTTAACATTCACGCCTCAAATATCTTCGACACTCGCACGAACATACCTACTTATTTTCGTAATTTAATATTTACTAGAGCACAAATCTTTGTCAATCTTCAAATTGCCTATCTATCCGAGAGTAAAAAGTGCACTTGTAATTAAATTAAAAAAAAAATTAAGTTCTGTCTTTTATTAAACTTGAAATTAAATTTACGAAATCATTCATTTTTAATTGCTTCTGAATAGAACCTTGACATTTTTGTTGAGTCTACAAATAATTTCGTAATAATGAAAAATAAATTCGTTATCTGCGTGTGTTATTAAGATTTGATTAGCTTTTATTAATGTTCGTTTTTTTAATTTATTAATATTGAAATATATTATAAATGAGTATTTGCTTGAATTGATATAAAAAGAGATTTTAATAATTTTAATACATATTCCCTCTTTTTCGCGTCAATTCACGGAAATCGCGTTGTCAGTCCTGTCGAATTTGTCACGTCCTCAGCCAATACTCTCGCATCGGCCAGCACTCGGGATGCACTTTTGAGCGTCGTCCAGTGACTCACGTCAAACGTGATTCAACGCCACGCGTATATCCGCGAAAATTAAGTTTGCCCACGTGGAAACGCGCGCAACTCACCGGAATCTGTTGAAATCGCGGCCAGATTTATTTCAACGCGTCCCTTGTCACCGTCAATCGTCACATCATCGTCAACGCGTATGATCAATGAACGAGAAGCCGGCTGTATACGCGCGTGAACGAAGATGATATCGCCGTTTTTAGCCTATTTATGGTATGCGTAAAATAATTTTTTAAAAATAATTATTTATTAATAAAACGATTCAAATAACTTCAAATGAAGATTTGAGTCAGTAGGGAAAAATGTTTTGCGCAACGCGTGCCAAGTTTTTACTGATGATTCAAGACGGTTCCCTTGACCTTCATTCGAAGATTACATTATATGGATTATTTATTTGCCAAATGATGTAAGAGGCTTTGCTATACATTTTGTTCATTTATTGTGCATGCTCTCGAACAAAAAAAAAAAGAGTTATGGCGTGTGAGAGATGATATTTATTTCGAGAAAGAAAGAGAAATATGTAAAGTAAGATAAAATAATACAATTTGTATGCAGAAATACAGCTTCGATCAAATAACCCGCGATATTTTACTTCAATATCGGTACCTGCTAGAAACTGTATTCACACATTTGGTGAATAAAGAAGAAAAAACACGAGATATTTAAAGACCACTGCATGTATACATGTTTTTAAAACTGTAGAAAGTTTGACACTCACGTCAATTCTAAAAAATTCTAAAATATTTATATATTTGGACACATCCGCTGGCCCGGATATTTTAAAATATTGTAGTACATACTGTACAAAGAAATATTAATTGCTCCTATTAATTTCATGTCTCGCATTGATGCCTAAAATTACTTGCGTCGAAAACCTGCGGAATGCGATTTATCGCTGGAAGCAGTATCGCCATAAACGGTACGTGGGCTACGTTATTTCGGTTAACAGCTTACGAATTAGCGGTCTCCCTATTAATTACTGCAATTTCTGGTCGTTCCCCGTGGCGATATTGCTATGTAATACGTTACACCAATATTGCGTGTCCTATTCCTCGCTCATCATAATGAACCGGCGAGACGGATTGCGATCCGATCCGTATAATTAATAAACTCACAAAATTTGCGTCGAAGGCTAACAGAATTTTGAGATAAGATTGTGCATTCAATCATGCTTTCGAGGAAATCTAAGTGCATTGTAAAATGAATATTCTAATTAACAATTACAATTTTACATTACAATTTTACGTTATATTTTATTTTATTTTATATCTTGTGTTTTAATTAATTTTTGTATATAAATACTTTTCTCTTTTAGAAATAAATGATCATTATACTGCATTATCGTAATAAAATAATGAAAAATAGAAAAGTAAAAGCACTTAATTATATCGAATGTTACACTTTAATAGCAGAAATAAAAGTAATTCTTTAAAATAATTTTCAAAATTGCTGAAATAAAATTTATACCGATATAAAAAAAATATAATTCTCTAAAATAAGAAAAAGAACAAATTCCTGCATTGCTTTATTAAATTCACGCTAGTTGTGCGTGGGTTTGTTTTGCGTACAATTTCTTTCGCCTGCATATTTTTCATTTAATTTAATCATATAATATAGATACGTGTACACTCTTTTGCGAGACTATTGCATCATGTATGTATATACGACATCCGTGTATAAATATTCGTATATATTTATTTATAGGAACGTAGGATGCAGATAATGCAACGTGTATGTAAATGCTAAAGAGCATTTAGCATAGATACGTAAAGCGATGGCTTTGTCTCGTATACGTATACTATCTCCATTTATGCGGCATCGCCGACAAAATTTCGTAATGTCCGCCAGATTTGGTAATGATGACTCATGACGATCGTTTAAATTTCATCGAAAAAATTAAAATTTATCTCGCCCACGCGCTCTCTCTCTCTCTCTCTCTCTCTCTCTCTCTCTCTCTCTCTCTCTTTATGTAACTTAAAAAATGTAATCCAAAAATTCCCAACGTAGTGCAAAGTTCCGGTAATTTCACATTGAATAATTTCAGCTATAATCGAATTAAAGAGACATTTTAATCATAGCATAAGCATGGGATTGTTTAATATTAAAAATTCATAAAATTGGACGAATGAATTACGAGCGAGATATATGTATTGTATAATACAAAATACAAGAAATGATATTACAAACATTTTAAATAATTAAAATATAAATGTGTGAAAATATAATTAATCTATAATATTTACGCATAATATTATTTTATGAATATATTATTATCACATAGTTAATATCGATATTTAATTGTAAAATTGTACTTTTTTCAACGTTCTAATTCTCGTTTTTCCGGATATTGGCGAATTTCCCCCGGAAATTTGAATATCCTGCTACTTCATTTAATTATAAACTTGGAAATAATCGATCGCTGCTACTGTACCGCGAATAAAGAGTCTCAACAATCTGGTTTGTTGAAACTAGCTTCTAAATAAACCATCACTCTATCTAGCTATTTAATTACAAATGTTAACTCGCGAAAACGTCAATGGACCGCGTCGTTGCATCGTGCATATATAACGACATTCCAAAGCTGTGATTTGTGGCGAACTGTCAGATGACAGCTACTGTCGCATTGCATTAATCACGATGTTGAGATGATGCCAAATTCACAGGGAAACAAGCAGAAAGCTCCGTAAACAAGGCTTTTTAGAGAATAAATATAAACTGCTAACGAGAGCGATCCGGTCAATTGACTTTACATTATTGCGTATCGCTTTTATTAGAAAATGCGAAATTAAGCGTAATCGCTGTGTTAAAAATAAATAAAAAATTGAAATTATATGACATCTGAAATATACACATTATATATATATATATATATATATATATATTTATATATATATGCAATATTTTTTTGCATTTTAATCAAGTTCTTGTATCGCATCTTGAGATTTGCGTATCGTTAAAATAGAGGTAGGTGCAATAGATGCTGCGCAGCCCGTATTTTATGTTACAAAACATCGGTAGAGCAGTTTTAAAACTATCGCCAATGTTCGTTAGCATCGTTATAATGCGAATTTACGATCATACTAACTAAACTAACTAAACTATCTCTCGCATTACTATCATCAAAATTTATGCTACGTAACATTTATGAGATATAAATGAATTTGCGTTTGTATCGGCATCATATCTCGCGATAATTTATACTAGCGAAAGGTTGAAAGACCTTTCTGTCTTCGAAATAATCGAGATAGAGTACATTGCCCACTTCTGTTATAACATAAGCATTCTTTTTCTTCTGGCTATCTTCCAGATTGTGCCAAGTCATACAGAATCATGCTCTCGACATAAGTTGTCGGGAAAGTCTATTTCCCTTTATTATATATTAAAGAAATATATTGTATATAATAATATAATACTGGTATAGTTTTTTTTTAATTTTTTTTTTTAATGAACTCATACATATGCAAAATGTTTTCATACTCCATCGACACATTTTCATCTACGGTTTAACCAATTTTGAGTCAAGTTTTTTATGTAATGAAAATTTTATAAGACCAATCTTCGCGGTTTCTTACTTTTTCGATTTTTTAAAACTTGTTAACTTTACGTGAAATTCTAATGACTTCACTAACGAAAGAGAGGACGAGAAACGCTACTTCACAGACAGGAGCACACGTGGCTGGGGCAAACTCTTCGAAGGTAAGAAAAGAATATGCTAACGAAGCACGATCGTGCTTCGAACAACGTCTATTTCTGAAACATGCGCGGAACATGATACGAGAACCGAAGGAACCGATGTTCGTTCGCGAAGACTTGATCGACGCGCATTTACCGAGTACTTTTAGATCGCACTACTCGCGACTATCTCGAACGTTCCTTCGAAGTCTCGCCTGCAAATAAAATCATTCCTCTTTCCGTTTTCCTTCGCCCTCCCTCTTCCTCCGCTCTTTCCTCCGATAACCAGAAGCACCAATTACGGCGGGGACCGTAACTCAAGTGCATTCGCGGATGTAATTGTTATAAAAACTCGCCTCTTCAAAACGTTTCGTTGTCACGAATGCTGCAATCTCGTGGTTAAAATCTCCCGTTGTAACCACCAAAATAAAAATACGTCGATAACTCATCGTCAGTCTCCATCGTTCGCCCCTCCACGATTGTTCAATAAAGATTTAATTAACCGATTGCTAGCCAGGAAATATTTTTCGTAACGTTGACTGCCTCGTGTAAACAGGCACGATTATGCGAGTTTAACGCGGAAGAAATTGATTTGGCAGCACGAAACTCATATCGAGTAATCAGAGGAAGTTTTTATAGCTATACGTCATTGATAATTCTCGTTACATCTATCGGCCATGCGTAATCAGTTTTCAAAGTATACTATTGAAATTTTAATTTAAATTATAAATTACGAAGCTGAAAAGAATGTAACCCGTACGTTCGTATTCTGTTAAAATTGCATCTTCTTCCTTCTGCCTCTTCCGATAAAAACATAAAGCTACCACTTTTTTCGTATAAACGTAAGTGGATTGTACGGATGAAACAGTTTAGAGAAAGATATAGACGGAGCAAGGAGGATCAGACAAGAGTTATGAGTCGTTAACGAATTTTAGTGATCCAGCGAACATTTTCGGCCACGTCTAGCACGCACATATACACATTATGCCTAAGTATCTGGCGATACAACAGCAATTCTTCTCCACTTTGTGTATCGTCAAATAAATTTTCTCGAAATTTTAAAATTGATTGAAAAATTGAGTGACGGATAATGAGAATTTCAAATTGAAAAAAGCGTCGAGAGAGGATTATCATATTTACAGCAGTTTAGATAAAAATAACATACAATAATATTTAATCAATCCTATGATTGAGAGAAATTCTTATTTATCATAATAAAAATATTTACAGATTATATTTTATTATTCCATATATATGTGATTTTTTTTACAAGTTCTTATTTTATATTAAGTTTTTCTTTTAAAAGTATTAGCGAGAGAAACATAAAAACTATTTTAGATGTAAACTGCTAGATAAACTGCTTTATCTGCTGAATATAAGACTTTAGAAAAGTTATTCTGAAAAGTTTAGCATCGCATCTCTCTATCTTTCCATCTTTTGTATCCGAAAATTCAAGTTACAATTATCTATTTCAAAGAAATATATATCTAAGTAAATTTAAAATAAGTGGTTTTAATTCTATTTAAAAAGATACGCGCTAAAGCCGAAACGTCTTATCGTTAGCGTAATATAGGGCACAGTATTACACATTTACATAGTGTAGCACAGTTTGAACATTTTACTCCAGAAATCGTAATAATATATTGTCTACGAAATGACGAGGCGGTTAAAGTACAAATCTTTTTACGCGAGGAAATGGCACTTTTCATCGCGAACAGGTTTCTTGCCCTTTTAAAGACCTGAGCGGAATATTTCAAAGATGCATCTCGCGCGGTACGACATTTCTGCGTTAAAGCACGTTCCAGCCGGTCATGAACGACGGCATATCTTGCGAGGCGATGAAATTTATTGCGTCGATCTTTCCGCAACGCGTGTGGCACCATTCTGTGGCGCATGCTATGCGTAAAAATCAAAAGTTGCGACACATCGCGAATTAAAAAAATGTGCGATATAAAAAATTTATAAATCATCCACAGATCCATATATATATTGTATATATACAGAAATAAATCGAGATTTTTCAGTTAATCGCACATTTATCCAACGTTTCGCAACAGAGTTACATTGCAAGGGACCGGAAATTAGCGTGACGTAGAAAATTAATAATTCCGCGTCTATTATTGCAAAATATATCATTTCGCGACGCTCGCTTCGCGCACCCGTGTGCATCGCCATTTAACAGGGGATATTAATTGCCATGGAATCAACCGGAAATTGAAACGCGGCGTGTTTAAGTGACGCGATGGGGATCATTTATAATTGTACTACATCGTGCTTATTTATAGACCATGTCCGCGACAAAGGTGGGTAGTTTGGACTTCTTTATGCGTCCCACGATACCTCCTGAAATTGAAAATTGACGAAGTCGATATTTATTAATGTAACAGCGTTACATCGATGTGACGTGGCACATTTTTCTGTGTAACCTTGAAAGCGATTACATATTTTTCATTCTTTATATATCGATATTGTAATATTATGCAGAATATCATAGAAATGATATTCTTTTTCTATCAATTATGAGAGATGCATTCTAAATATGGGGGGGAAAAAAAAAAGATTTTTCTTTGGGGCATTAGAAATTATGTTTTTAAAATGATATATTTTTTTTGACACATTCGGTTTTTAACATTCATTAGAAATGAAATTTCATATCTCGATTAATTTCAATTGAACACAAATTCGAAATTATTCTTTCGGTCAATCGTAATCTCGAGCTTGAAAGATATAAATGATGTTCGGCAACAGTTCGGCAACAGTCGCTTAAGGAAAATCATGGTGAATCTAGCGAATCGCAATAATTGAGGAAACTAATTACCTACATCTCTCACTGGTAGGAATCGACAACCGAATCTTCGTTACTGTCATTGTAAATGCAATGTAGGTTAATCACTTTGCGTAACTTGCCGCGAGACGTTGCTTTCCGACCGTCACCTCTATGGCTGATGGCGAATTTCGAGGCCACTAGTTGCTGGCGAAATCCAATTCGCGTCCGTCTGTCACACCGAGTCCCATCGTGGTCTCTTTTTCTTTCGTTCGTTCTGGCGCGGTGCCTCTCGCCGTGACGAATTTTACGCGCTTGGTAACCGGTGGGCCGTTCGATCTCGGACATTTCAACCCCCCTGAACTTTCTATGAGATCGCAGAATGGTCAATGAAATCGCTTTGAACCCTCAACGGGACTAGCCGACCGACCCCGATTCTTCATTTCGCCGGTGCGCTCGAGTCCGGTCCCGTCAAATTGACTCTGCGAATAGTCTCCGAGCGTATCTACTTTGAATCGTCCGACGAGTCCCACCTGGAAAACGAATGTTCCACCTGCCTACGCGCCGCACCGACCTCGATAATTGCGTTTCTCGTTTGTCCGAGGCAATAAAAATTGTTCGACATCGTCTAACGAAATGTGCGCCAACGCGACCAATATTGCCCGTTGATTAACTAGATTGCCACTATATTCTCGGCTACCGCCGTATTTTTACTTTTCGAAATGTCTATTTTATCTCAATTAATCGATAATTCAATCAATCACTCTGTCAATCAATGAAATATCAAATAAAATTTATATATATACATAAAACAATATATTTTAATATAGTATAGTATTGCAACAATATATGTGAACTTGAAAATTATAATTATATTTATTTTATTTGATATTTATTTATATTTGAGAGATAGAAAAATATCTTTCTGTACTTTTTCTTATCGACTCTTACGATTATAATAAATTAGAATTTCTTTTAATATCTTTCCTACAAAAGCACGATACACATACGCATACAAGTTTTAATTACTCTTGAACTGTATCTGGAAATAATAAGTACTAAAGTTGTTTGAATCAAGATTCTATTGAGATGATAAGTATTGGGTGTTACGCAACAATATAATAAGACAGGCTATAATAATCTCGTTGGTTAAACGAATGCGCATAATGGAGAGTTCGGGCTGAGGAGAGAGAGAAATCCTTGGAGGGATCAGACGCGAAAGTTTACTTGTCTCTCGCGATCGCCCACGGAAATCTTTACGATCGTGGGAGCGGGCTTTTCCCTTCTTCGTTCCTCTCCTTATCCGTATGCTTGCCGAGAAATTCGTTATCGTGCAGCTCGACTTCGATCAAGGGCGTGTCTAATGCCACTGTGCATCGATCCGAGAAAAGAGAGAGCGAGATTATTTTCTGCCGATTCTTATATAACGCGACTCCACCCTCTCGACAAGCATTACGACAGATTTACATGCTTGCATAATGCGACCGATTACCGATCGTCGTGAAAAGGCACGAAATTAGGAGACTTGATATAGTCGATAAAGATATAATATTATTAACAAATAACCAAAAATGTTTCTATTTTTTTGGAGTAAAATATGAATATTTTATAATCAATTTATATTAAAGCAGTATACAAAGTTTGCAAAGAACATTTTATGTTCTTGCATAAACAAACCTCGTCAAGTATTAACTTCAAAGAGCTACCAACTCTAATATTAATGCTTTTGACCGGCTCAAAGACTTAAATGTTCGACCAACAGTTTACTGAGAAATCCAGAAAAATCTCTTAATTTCTTATAATTTCTTTTTACATGTAAATATTTAAGAATACAAATTCCTCAACGCTTTTAAAATTTATTTATCTCGTATTATCTCATGTATCTCCTTAATGTTAAATAATCGTGAGATAACATTATTTTCATTATTTTCTATTCTTTATTAATTTTATCATTATGTGGATACTTTAATCTTAAAGTTGTCGATATCAGCCTTTGATTAAAAAGGTATTACAAAAGTATTATAAAAAGAAGAAAAAAATATATTATTTTGGACAGAATTTTTGATATTAGTTTTCAACCTGCAAGGTAATATCGATGAGTAATTTCGAGGTATTGAAATAACGTGCATGGAATAAATGCCCCTTCCGGTGACGGATTAAATCGAGGATTAAGTCTTTGCCCGATTCAAAAAAACACGTCAGTGAGTGAACTTTGCATCGAATCTATGGCTAAGTCGGAGGACCGATCAGCGGCGAAAATCGTTCGACAGATGTAGGTCAATCTGGAAATAGCGAAATCTCCGTCGATGAGATCCATTGTCGTATCGATTAACACGCCAACGACCATCCCGTGTACGGTGATCTCGAACCACTTTGTTCGCATCGCGTCGTAAACTTTCGTTGCTCCTCGAGCGTAATAACGCCTCGAGCTAAGAACGGTAAATTATGACATTGTCTTCGGAAAAGCTGTCTATCAACTAATCCCGCAAAATGCGAAAGGGGAAAAAGATTCTTCGTAATGGACAAGAAAGTAACAAAATTTTAATCCTTCTATATTTTTTCATAAAGAAATGCGTAGAATTAGATAGAAATTTCTAATTTCTCCAAACATCAAACATTTCATTAATTTGTGCTTCGCGAACGTTAAGCGATTGCGCTTATTAACAAAAAAATATATCGGATGACATTTTCCTTTTTTCTCCAGTTGTTTATATTTCTTTTTTTTCGTATTTCATTGTATAAATGTTCAACTATACATAGAGATTTACTTCGTACATAATAAAATTTATGTACGATATGACGAGATACGATGAGAGATTTTATTTTGGTAGCTTTTAAATACGTCTAATCTATTTATCCTATCCATATTTCGCCACTGAATTCCATCAGCCGTTAAAGAAAGAAGAGATAGAGATAAAGACCGCGTCTTAAAATATTTTAACGCGGCGGCTGATTTGCATCAAGAGTAAACGAATGTATCCGTCGTAAGTATCAGGAATTAATCGGTGGCAAATGAATTGTATAAGACTGGCTGTGCGTCGGCCCGGCTTCGTCTCTGTCATATCAACGTCACGTGTCTGAAATACTCCGTCTATATCCGTCACTGGCCGACACCAAGCGGCTAGCATCAAGTATAAGAGTATTTGCGCTTACGTATATCTGTATGTGTATCGCCAGGGCTGTCTCAAGTTCTGGAATACTCAGGATGAGTTTTTCAGTAAACAGTTAGCTAATGCTAACTAAAGCTTGAGATTGATGGTTCTCTCTCCTTTTCTCTAGGAAGAGAAATAAAAAGAGAAGAGTGTGTCAGTTAAACCTTAGACAATTTTAACTAGTATTTACGAGAATATTTAATGGAGATTTTGCCTGAACAAATGTTTGCTCGCAAGCTTCTTAGTACGCGATTCCTCGCCTCTTTCTCTTCATGTTCCGTTTCTACATAGTTACAAAATTTACACGTCGACATTGTTAATCTGCGGAAATCCGAGTGCCTTAAACACGGCCCTGTCAACACGGTGTACGGCCGACTTTTGTGTAAGATCGTATGAGTGGATGGATGAACGATGCAACACATGCGGAGGGAGTCCTGCTATCGTCCGAGATGCACCAGAATTCCCGTTAATAATTCTGCACCGGAATCTCCCGTTGCTATAAATAACGAATTCTTCAAACTTCTGGTGGCACAAACTGGCGAGCCGAATAGATACGCTGCTTCACGCAGGATAGCCAATAATCGACGAATGAAGAAATGTGAGTAGATAAATATAAGTACGAGAGAAACTTTCGTCATCGTCGTTCCTTTAAACTGACGCGGTTCTAAATGCGCGATGTTCTCGAGAAAAAGATCTATTCGGAAGAGCTTATTAGTATAGTGACTAAACCGGATGTTATTTCTGGTAATTTCCTACGCAAATAAGATAGTTACGTAGCTAGAGGACGTTATGTGATATATATAAAAAAAAATAGTGAATAAATTATAATAGTATAAAAAAATTTATATTTTAAACGGGATCCGTTTTATTCCAGTCACACGGTACGTCATCCTGCTATGTGACTATACGTAAAGTGTTGAAAAGAGTGCCACGAAATTTTATCGCAATGATGGCACAGCTCCTAGGATCGATGCAATCTTCTTTACGGATTTCTTATGTAACGGGATATCGCTTGTACAAAGAGCCGAACGAAGGGAAGATCGCAAGATTTAATGGGATGTTTCAAGCGAATGGAGATTAAAAATGCTGGATCGATGCGGGGCGTGATTCCCCGTGTAATTTTTTAAAAAGAGAAAGAAAGTATCGAAAGCAATTCGTCAAACGATCCTGAACTTTTTCAATATATTTTTGTCATTTATTCGGGACGGCGGTGATCATCTATAAGATTGACAATCCAGTTGACGAACTTCAAAAATTAAACAGAAAAGCCATTAAATCGGAACTACGATGTATGCGTGTAATTGTATCACGTCGAAAGCTATTGGAAATTTATAGAAATATTAAATCTTGATAGGAAAATATTGGTAGTGTTCTGTTTCGAAGGGAAAAGATACACGAATATATATCGCATATATATTTTATTCTGTATTTTTTTTTTAAATTTCGATATGTCTAAATATATTATTGCGGAGAATATTTCAAAACATAGAGAATATATATATATATATATTGAAGGGATTGTATATTTAATATAAATAATTGATGAAAAAGGTGAAAATGGCTACAGAAATTCGGAAATCTTATATGTTACGAATAACGATATCGATATACCAAGGAATAAAAAAAGATATAAATTGATACGATGGAATAACAGCGTTTGAAACTCGAAGCACACGATACGATCGTAAAATCTGTCGGTGTAACATTGTAACATTGCGAAAACCAGTTCGGAGTTCAGAAACTTTTATACCCACTCTCGTCAAATTCGAAGAAACTCGATATCGCCCAGCAGGATTACTCGGCTTGCACCGAAAGGCCTTTCGCGGAAATAAAAGAAAATTAAATTTCCCGTATATTGAGGGCATATGTTGGAGCAATTTAATTCGTGAAAAGAGAACTATGAACGCAGTCTATATATTCAATCGCTAAAAGATCGAAACGCATTCGATGATGACTCCAGTGCGAAATATTTTCATCGCCATTTTAGACAATGTCGACATTCGTGGAAAATAAAATGATAGAAATGGAATGTTCTCACGGCTCTTATCTACGAATTTTCAATTCTAGTCTCAATCCGGACAATTCTCGATCCTAAATCCTCGATCTTCAACTCTGAATTCGAAACTCTTGACTTTCAAACTAAACTTATAAGCGCGAAATCCCTTTACGAATTTCTAATCGCGTAACGGTGAGATAAGTTTTAATTACATCACATTTTTTTATTACAAATTTGCAATTTCTGCTATTAAATCGCGAACAAATATTGCAAATAATAATAAATACATATATGAAGAAATGATAATGTCACCATTGAAGGGTAACTGTAACTGACGACTGACAGAAATGTAAAATGGAAGGAGTTGCATTGGCCGAGCGGATCGTTGCATAATGCCGACGAAACAAGCGGCGCAGGCCCATTCGTTATTTCAATTGCTTGACGTCAATCCTGTCAGGAGCACGTGCAGCTTCCGCAAACGGCGGATATACGGCGGTTTTGGGTCGTTCCGTGTTTGCGTGTTTTTGCCGAATTGGCCCGTAAAATCGCCCGGAAAATTCCGGAAACGTGCACGAGTGTCGATCGTCGGATAATCTCGAGCCTCGGCCTCCGTTAAGCTCATTATCTAAGATACTTGTTCCCTCTGTATGTCGGACATTAATGAAGTTCCGTACACGCGAGAAAGCAAAACGTGGAATTGACACCGCTAGAAACATACGGATGGAACATGTTATCGCGCCTTTATTACGAATTACAACGCTGCTTAAGGATCTTATCAATATTGCTGACGATCGAAATCATTTATGCATAAATGTGTTTATCTGTAAATTAAATTTTTCGTACCAAAATGAAATTCTCTGCGCGCGCGCGCGCGCGTGTGTGTGTATGTGTGTGTGCATAGATTAAATAACTATACTATACAAAAAAAGAGATCAATAACTTTTTCTCCCCCTCTTCCCTCCATCCCTCTATACACGCGCGCGAACACTATGATTATTACTGCCACTGCTACTAAAACTATCATATTAACTACTATATAATTTTATATTAATTACAATAAAAATATAATTAATTTTTCATATTTATAAGAGGTAAATAATTTACAATCAATAATTGTATTTCTAGTTATTATATATGTTGCGATTATCTTGATTTAATATGATTAGATATATGAGATAAAGGAAAAATATAGATATTTTTTATTTTGTTTCCGCAAAATTAAAATAAATTACTTCGTAACAAAAATTATAAAATTCACACAAAAGTTAGAATATATATACACACATACACACAATAATATATAGTTTTCTTAAATATATATGATAAATATACATATATACTATAATTTATATTTTATTTATATTAATATGTATGTCATCTCTCTTCTCTCACTGATATCAAAGTATTTCTTTTACGAAATGCACACTTCAGATTAATCATTCTACTCATCGTTTAATTCATTATAAAAATTATTAGAGCTTATTAGAACTCATTTTTCTTTGAGCGTGTCATTTACTAATGGAATCGTAATTAACCACATCAGGATGTCATAGACGTTGGCGGAAATCCTTGGAGAATATTCTAGATGAACGACGTTACGTTAAATACGTCTCTCGGCGCTATTATCGACGGCGATATTTCTCAATGCAAGGCGGCGATTATTTTCGACCGCATGAGAGAAAAGGCGTAGCCATTCCGTTAATGGATCACGTGTATTCGTACAAGAATAAACAAATAAAAAACTCCACGTGCAAAGCAATTAGGTCGTACAATTTCGCATTGTTATTGTAACTCCGCATGCGTTTGGAGGCCTTTAGAAAATGCTGGAAAATTGTGTGCCACTGTAAAAAAAAAAAAAAAAAAAAAAAACTATTTAAATTTCATATTTTATATTTTCCCATTATTTTACCGAGGTTACTGAACAAATATATCGCTAAAAGCTTCGATATTGAAATGGCTGCGCGAACGAGTCAGTCGACGAGTGCAGAATCGTGTCGCTCAATTTGTCCTCGATGCATCCGTCGACGCAAAGCGGCGTATCAAAAGCGCATTGTCAATGTAGTTCTTTCCAAATCAGTTCACGCGATAGATCTCGTAGTGATGTATCCACGAGACGCAATCGTAGGATTTCGTCGATAATGTGCAAATTTCTTTAAAATTTCGGCGCAATAAAGTCACCTAGAAAATAAATGATTATGCTATAGCTTTAGATAAGCATAGTCGTTTATTTTAGATGGCTTCCGCTAGCATAATCGTTTACGGATAATGGATTGACCCACGCCCCGTTTTAATCCATGATGAAGTTGCTAGGTGATCGATCAATTACCTTGAAGCCGAGAAGGTTTGACTATAGAGAGATAAAGACCGCATCTACTTGACGTCTCGTGGTACAGTGATGCACCACCCGTTCATCTTGACAATTTTCCCGAAAAGTGCCAAAGAACTTCAACAGTTTTTAATTCTTTTAAGTAAAAAAAAAAAAAAAAAATAACAAACAATTATATTCGAAATAATATAAATTTATATTTTGCGGTTCAAGAAATAAAAAGCATAATAAAAACTTCATCGTGTCTCTGCAAGATTATTCGCATAACAAGAGAACGACAATTTAATCTTCAACAAAATGCTTTTCTTTGACGTTATCATTATATCATAATGCACAATCTCTTCTTTAATATTATAAAAATAATTCGAATAGATAAAATCAGGGCGAAATACGTCCGCGATTTCTTTCTGTTCTTTCGGTTTTTCTACGCTAACGAGATTTGACGATTTTAAATTCACGGGGAGAGATGTCTCTATTCCGAGCACGCCAATTTCGAGAATCCGTTTCCAAAAGACGAAACGTTGTCTTTCAGTCTCGACACACGCGAGCAGGTCCCTTCGACTGTCTGAGCACGCACGCGACGTATAATCGGGACACGCTTGGTACGTGCACAGTCGACAAAGGACTTGCAGCTAGCGAACTGCAGTGATTCCGGACGGAAGAACTCGCGTCGCTTCGGAGGAGAACAAAAGCACAAAGCCACGTGTCGGGAATGAGAGAAGCGGAAGCGCGCTGCTTCCACTTCGGAAGCCCAGAAACCAGCACCGTGATACGTTGTCCGCGCAAGGACTCTTTAATTCCGCGACAACCTTTAACCGGTATGCCGCGCATTGTATCAGAGACAGTCGTTGCACAGAGTCATTGCATCGCGATGCACAATTTAATGAGGTTTCTCATTTTACCTTTGTTTCCAAGCTCCAATGACACAATCGTAATCGACAGTTCAATTCGTTGAAGGCGATTAATGGCGTTTGATATTTTATACGAGTAGTTTCTATGGATATTAATTAGAGCTATTTCCGCCGATATTAATAATGAAAATTATATTTGCAATTTGATCAAAATTCTAATATTGCTAAAATAATATATATTGTTGTATAAATAATTATAATAATTGAATTATAACCATTATTTTTTGTATATAGAGAGCAAACTACATATACAATGCAATATATATTACATGCAATAATATACAATATGTTTGATATGTAAAAATAATTTTTATTTATATAATTTAATTTCGAATACTTTTGAAAAAAAAAAAACTACGCTAAATCAAAGATCTCTTGCTGATAAAGAATGGCAAAACTTTGGAATAATTACACAGAGGATTGTAAAAACTTTTCCAGTTTGGTAATCCAGTCTATTTTGTGTTTGAAAAACGCGAGAAAAACATTGGATTTCAATTATTGTGATTTCTTCGGATATTTTTCTGGAGTCGCAACGTTCGTTGCAAGGCAACAGGTATTTAAATTAACCTACCGCCTTTCGAGAAGATGAACGACGACGACGCTTGCAAGAGTAAGAAGAAAGGTAATGCGAAGAACGACTTGAGATGAAACGGCAGACGACGGACGCGCCTCTTTCGATTGGCAATCGATACGTACGTGATCGGCTTCCAAAGAAGAACGACAAGAAACAACGCTCTCTCAAATGCTCATGGCTACCATATTGTATTCTAGACGAACCGCGTTAATCCGGTTAAAGCGTGGCGACGTGCCACGAACTAAACTCACGAATTCGTCCATTCTTCGTAATTATATTTGCAGTTCTGATAATTAAACTACATAAGTTCCTGTGTTTGAGGGAACAAAAATAGTTTACTGAAAGAGAAGCATGTACTTGATTTTATTTGAACAAATTTTATACAACGATATAGAGCACTTTAATTATTGTACAAAGATAGAGAATCTTTGATAAATTATAAGAAATCAAGACATTATCAATTTCTTAGATATTTTATTAATTGCGATTCCGTATTTATAATAGTTCGCTATAAAACTTTATATCTTTTGCGAACACTGTTCAATACAAATTAATATTCTCTCAGTGTTACTTTAATCTGTTCTATTATGTAATAATGTGCATATTAAATTTATAATTTTCTTCTTAAGGCAGAAGATATTTTGCAAATTATTGTATCTCATATCACGACGAGTAAATTTAATAAGAGCGCGTTGGCTGCAAACTTTAAAATTGTTTAACAAATAACGCGTTCAGCATCTTAGAAAGATAAACTTTAATTACCGTAGACTAGTAGTGTTCCGTATCTGTAGATATATCCGCAATATCGAAATGCAAAAGAGTTTCAAGAATGATGATTCATAGGCGAGTTTCCAAAAGAACCTGGCAATCGGAAAACTGGAGCAATATATTGTCACCGCAAATATATTGTCCGAAAACATCGCTGTTCGGAAATATTACATTGAAAAAATGCAAAGTTATATAAAATTGCAATAATCAAAATCGGAAAAATAGGACGGTAAAAATACGAATAAAAATACATTTTATTCATAAATTTATATATCCTTATCTTTCCTATATTTATTCCATATATATTTTCCAAAGATTATACTCTATTTTTCTTATATCGTAATTATGATCTTTTTGAAACTTGCAATATCATTATATATATTTCGAAAAAAAATATTGATAATGACGATTTGGGATAATAAATTTTCGTCCGCAGACAGAATAATTTTGAAAAATTTACACAAAATAAAATATATATATATATGTATGTATGTGTTCGACAATTTTATTAACATATTTAAATTATATCTAAGAATATATTAAATGTTTGCAACGGATTTGCCGTATAATAATACGAAACGAAATATTTAATTGCAGTAACTATTCTTTTAAATGAAATTTAAGAATTTTATCTTGAGTCATTTCCCATAATAGCTTTCTCTCAAGTATTTTCTCGATGAAACCTCCTCCATTTGTCGATCCAACTACGACCCGAGATTACATGCAGTTGACCTACGTCGTGATTGATAATGTTAATTTCACTTTACGCAAAATATATTATTTTCACGGAATATCTCGTCCTCTCTTTGTTCGCATACAGTTCGTTTTTTCGATAGCAAGCATCATAAATTAAAATTGGTATTCGCCAAGTGTAGAAAATTAAACCACCCACAACTTGCAATATATTCCAAAAGGATCGATACTGCGATCGACGAGAGAAATATTAAAAAGGATAATAAAACATTCTTTATCTCCCTTCGCGCTCGCAGAACAAAATTATTTTCTTGCGTGTGCTTTCGCTGGGAATGAATCAAATAAGTTTCTACTATATATAAGATCAGCTCTTCACGTTAATATACAATATATTCTGTTTATTCTGATATTTATTGGATTATATATATATATATACACACACACACACACACATAATATAATATATAATCCGATAAATATTACCAGAACTTATGTATCAACGTGAAAAGTGTATGTGTGTGTGTGTGTGTGTGTGTGTGTGTGTAGAGAGAGAGAGAGAGAGAGTTATTTATTCAAGAAAAATATTTAATTTCTTATAATATACAAAAAGGATTTGTTTCATTTTAATATAGCTTTTGAACCTTACGGAAACAAAACTAACAATAAGTTACATGTATATATTTCAAATTGCACAAAACATCTAAAAAATTAAAAATATTACGTGACTTTTCTCTTTAATTACTGCACATACATCATAATTAACGACTATCAGTCAACGTAATTAATTAATTTGTATGATAAACGATATGTCCAATTATCACGGAAACAGATATTTCGCGATATACGCGATATATGTTTGAAGTAGGAGTCAAAACGAGAGAAAATGGAAACTATAAATTACAATTGCATTGCAATATTTGCGAGCAATAAGTATTTTTTTTTTATTAATATAAAACTTAAATATATTTTGCTTTATACGCTTTGAATGTTTCATTAATTTAAAGATAATTTGAAAAATCTTGTGACACACCAATTATATTATATATTTAAATTTAAGAATGAAAATATTTCGTATACATTGTAGTGCGTAAAATACTTCACGGTAGCGAATAAAACATTTTTCTGTAAAGTGTTCGCGCGCGCCATTCGTATTTACAATATACCTATACATTGTTTACTCGCCACAACTTTGTCATTCGTACAACGAGACTCGAGCGAGCAGGCAGCAGTGCGAACTGTTCCGTGATATTATAATATTTTTTTAAATACAATCGTAAAAGCAGTAAAAAATTTTAAACGCGTAATTATTTCTCAGGGTTATTACAATTAATATCGATTAGTTACAATCTGCGCGATTAATTAATTCCCACCACGATCGTGTGTTATCGAAACATTGGCTCAATATATATAATATCGCGCGATAACACAGTAAAATCATTATTATTTTATTAATCAGACATAAAATAATAATAGATCGATTTCGAATCAAATGGAATTACGATACCTTTAATTAATTAGTATATTTAACACACTTGTTCGTATTCAATACCACACGTTTTGATACTTTTGAAAGAACGTTTTAATACTTATTAACAATATAAATATCCGGCATTTCAACATCAACAATTCATTAAAACGCAACAAAGCGACAATTTATTTTCAGATATGATATTCTTGCTCGATGCTCGTTTCTCTGAAAAATATTTATGTTCCACACTTTTTCATCGTTAGAACCCTCCCAGTGGGTACACCTTGACGTTGGTGGGAGGGCTTAGTACCTGAAAGGTTTATCCTGAAAGGGAAGCTAAGTACCCAAACGGTTCTTAACGTTTCCGATCGCTTTTCTCGTCTTAATTAATTCGGAAGTTTCACGCGTTCAAGTTCGCGAGTACTATCCAAAATAGTTTCACGCATTCAAATGAAAATGTCGTCCAAAGCGTCGCGCGTGTGAACCAACAGATCCTGACAATTTGAGAGGAGGAGGAAGAGGAGGAGGAGGATGTTTAAGGGATGTATCAGATACCAGCGAAACTACCCTTAGGTATTTATTATTTATATATCAGTTGTGTATGAATCATGTACGCGCATTAATTGGATTCATTTATTTGAATAATTTAAACAAAAGATATTTAAAAAAAGAGAGAATTTTATATATAAATCTTATAAGTTTCTATTTAAAAATGAAAATATTTTTAGAGTTTATAAAATTATTCCGTATTTATATATTTGCTTATTATTATACGCATCGGATATGAAATGTGCGTACAATAATAATTTTTTTGGAATATTAATTATTTTCGACGCTGCTATATAATTTTTAATTTTTATATTTATGGATCAATGTAGGTCTTCAACCTTCTATCATCAATATTATCCCACTATTGCGCATCAGTTGATAAGCGACAAACTTTTCTTTTAAGATAACGGATTTTAAATGTAGGTAGTAAATCCATTGCCTTAAAATGAATGAGCTAGAAAAAATTAAGCCGAATAACTTTGAATAAATTCTTTCAATATGCATTTATATATTGTAAGAATAAATTTAAATATAAATTAAAGAAGAAATAGTATAGAAAGCATTTGTTTTAATTAATGAATTTTATCTAATTTATTTAATAACAAAGTGCTAATAATTTTATTAATCGCACGTAGTGGTGGTAATTTATTCTTATAACGCGCGCCAATTTTATCCTAATTTTTTTATAGCTCATCCATCTATATTCTAAAACCTATTTAGTAGAAACTTTTTAAAATTTGCTTTCACTGTTGTAAAGCCAAGTTATCAGTCAGTTAAATTACATGTAACATAATGATAAATAACATATAAGTATTTTATTTTATTTTATTATAAATTACATGAAAATTTTATGAAAATTTAAATCGATCAATTTTAATTGATAATTTAGATTTATATTAGTCAAAGAAAATTATATTAAAACGACATTTAACGAACTATCGGAATCAAGTGTAAAACATTTACGCTTATTAGCCGGCGACAATAATTAGCCAGGAACAGGAATATTTCTCTTTTCTCGATCTTTAATAGAGATCAAAGTAGCTAAATATAATTAAAATAAATGACCAGAAGGAACAAATGGTAGATCCAATAATGGCTCGAAGAATGATATAAACTATGAAAAGTAAATGGCCAATACTGGCCAGAATACGAAATGTATGTAAAATATATTAAGGCTTAACAAATTAAATTTTATGCCTATTAAAATTTTTTTATGTTGTTTCATAAAAACGAGATAATTTTCTACGATAAATTTAAATTCATACTCGTAAGATTACAAGTGGCTTTATTAACCACTTGTAAAATTTGTCCGGAGGCAGGATAAAAGCTATGCTTAACATGATGTTTCGCGTTAGTTCCTTTGAATTAGTTACACAAATCGCGCGAAAGCCAATGGACTATGTGGGACGACCATGAAAGGAAACTCGCGGGGAAAACGAGCTCGTAAAATCTTGCGTGGCAGCTTTGAAGCGTGCGCTCCTATAAATTACATCGCGTTGAGGACGTTCAAGAGAAACTCGCGGCGGTTTAAATCGCCGTTACAACGAACGGCACTTATACGTCCGTGATTAAAAGGCGAAACGATCGGATAAAATATTCGCAGAACTGGAGCGGCCTCGGAATTTCGCGTACATAACGTCGGATAGATATCGGTCGGCATGTATGAAAATATACGAAACGCGACACGAACTATCTATCTTTCTCGGTAGATATTACCAGACTTGTCTATCCGCACAACGGAGATGCATTTTTCCACGGCTTTGTGAACGTTTTACAATGCACCGTGGCAAAGTAAAACGCTACAATAATTCTCCGTCCAACTGCGCTCGATATGCCTTCTTATCTGCTTTGTAAGATAAATGTATCGGATTTGTCGTAGCATTATCTATATATGGACTATCGCAAGAATTATGATACATAATAACGGAGTATGGTATGAATTCTCGATTAAAATAAACCGACAAAAATCATTTCTTTTATTCACTCGAATTTCAAAAATATAGAATATATGTGATATAAAACTCTCTTAATTCTTGTTACGCGTTCAATAACATATTGGAAAATGGAAAAATCTTGGATATTATTCGATATAAACTGTTAAATTGTATAGTCTAATCTTATCAATGTCCGATATATATGTATGCATCTTCATATCTGACAAAAAACGAAAAATTTTTAAAAAATGCATTAATTATCATCATTCATTAATTCAAATATTTGAAAAATTGACACTTGAAATCCCAAAATATTAACATAATATAGGTTTTTCATTTATATATATATATTTTTTTTTTCTTTAATATTTCTGAAAGAGAGCGCTGTTTTGTCAAAAAATCACGACATATCCTTTTTAGTAAAAAGAAAATTTATCGATCGACATTTTCGAGAAAAGAAAATTGCTGTTCACAAACTGGAAGCGGAAATTGCGTAAACTAAAATTACAAACAAATATTTACTTAAAAAGTTCAAACTTGCCACAATATTTTCCTCTCCTCATCCTTTTATTTTTCAAAAAGTTGTTTATTTCTTCGAGACGATAATATATTGCAATAATAATTTTTCTTGTTTAAGAAATGCTTTTATATATATCGTTTTCGCTTTTACATATATTGATCTCGTCACATTTGCGCATCAAATATAAATATTCATGGAAAATGCATATCCGTTTTGAATCCGTTTCTATCATTTCTGCCACGATAAATAAATAAAATAAATAGGTCTGTATTACGCTAATAACATGCCGTAAAAACGTTGAAAATTTAATAATTGTTTACGAGAGGATAATATAAACGTATTAAAAGTATATTTTCATCGAACACATTTCGAGACGTAATCGTCGTTGTGAAGCGGAAAATTTCATTATCGCCATTTCTGTTTTACGCGTGTCGAGTATGCCTTTGACATTAGCCATTCATTTTTTTATTATGCATAACGTTCGTCACATTCGAACAAACGTGTGCAAGTAACGCCCGCAATCGTTAATTTCACCGCTGATATCGCTTCAAAAATCACACAGAAGCTACGGAAACCGTAAACATACGACTCGCCTGTACAATCAATACAGGCATAGGAACAAGATAATATAGAATAGTGATGGTTACCATCGTATCGTATTCTTCAGATCAGAAAAAAAAAAACAAAAATAAATATTTTTTTTAAAACAGCATAAATTTCATAACAGAATTCAATTAAGATTTAGTTCTCCGATAAGAAATTTGAAAAAATTACCAATTAATATATTTTTACGTATTTTATTGTAGGTTGCATCTATTTATGCTTTGTTAATAATTTTACGCTTGAGTGATTTAGATATTTTAATTATGCTTTCAAGTTATATAAAGCTTTTAAATGTTTCATCGGTTAAATAAATATTTCTTTTTCATATTTCAAACGCAGCGATTTGCAGCTGCTTTAAATACAGCGAGAAAAGCATTAAATATAGATGGAACCGTTTCGTAACAGAAATGTCGAAATTCGATGTACAGAGATTTAAAAAAAAAAAAAAAAAAGTTTGAAGATCAAATGAAACCAAAAAAATAGAAAGAAATATTTATTTAGCAAGGAGCGGTATTTGGTCAGAATGTAAATAAGTAAACAAGCCATAAAAATGAATTAGCCGAAACCAATGCCCGAATACGATCGTAATAAATGCTACGAGCAAGGTGGCGCATTTTAATCAATGGAGATAATTCATCCTATATGAATTGTACGCGAAGAACGTTAGCAACATCGACAGTTTTAATTGGACCGAAGGATCATCGAGCGATTCCTCGCAAGCTTTCGATATCAATCGAGAAGTTTCTTAATAGCCGAGATCTGACTCGAGATGCCGCGCGAGAGGCCAAGTTATTTACGCCCTACGTCGTTATTAAAATTTCATAAAACGTCCGTCGATGTTATCGGTTCTTCTGTCGTGATACAGCCGACGTTCTCACCGTCGGTGTGATCTCAAAGCTTACTCGATATATCAAGGCAAGGTTCGCGCGGGGATCCAAATCCATTGAATGCAAAATCTGTGTGTACTGAGAACTTTTATATAATATAAAGTTAGTTATACATAAAAGTTTCTGAAAGGCGCCGGGAATACGTATATTTCACAACTCGCGTCTCCATTTGTATTAAAAAGTGTACTTGCTCTCTCTAAAAGAGAAATGCACAATCTATAAATTCAACATTTCAGCAACAAATTAAAAAAGTTTTCATCTTTTGATTATTACTCGTATATAATTTCGTATAATTGTATATTATCTTTAAAATGCGCACGATTTTGCAAGACAAAGTAGTTTTGAAATGATAATTTGCTTAATTCACGGAAATCTAACTTATTGTTAGAGATGTCTCTCCACATATACTGTTTTAAATAATTTTGTGGAATTTCTCTGTACACTGTAGTTCACAGCTCTTTCCATTAGCCAACCACAGAACGCAGAGTTTAGCAAGTACAAATAATATGCACAGGTTATTCAACCAAAGCATATACACCGGCTACAAAATTTCTATTAATCGTAACAGCGGAATTGTATAGAAAGCAATTTTCACAAAATTGGAAGATAATGACTCCTTGTCAAGAAACTTTACATATTTTTTAACGAAAATCTAAACATTTATAGTTTAAAATTATTTATAGAGAGCAAATATATATTCGTAAGATGGTACTAACAATAAATTAAATTATTTAAAAACTTTAATAATATAAATCAAGTTTCACTCTCTACAAAATAATATAAAAAAATTAAAATTAAAAAGAGTCTCTTAATAAATATTACTTTTAATATATTGACTAGTACTTTCTTTCAAAAAATAAAAGGACGAATCTTTGCGTCTCAATTTTTGTACGAGTGATGATCAATAGCGATTGCCAAAATAGAAAAATAATTTCTACATTGTGCGTCGACAAAAAGGATAATTGACGACGTGCGCATTTTACGAGCGACAAATCGAAAAGGTCTTTTTCCCTGGCGAAAGAAACTTTCAAACTTTGCCTTGTATCCGCGGAAAGAATCGAGCAGAGTCGGACCATTCATTCGTACGATTTGCAATTCAAAGCGAAAAGTAAGATTTCCCGGTGCACACCCGATATGCGCGGACTGGTATATGCCAGCTGCGTTTCGAAATTTAACATCAATACCTTATAACTGAATTAATCACTGCATATTAATGAGAAACGAACTTGGCGTTATAATGTCGCAATTATAATATCGACCATAGAAAATCGTCGATTCGAAAGAGGTCGACATTTTAGAAAACCATGTCTTTATTTCTATGCTCATTGTCAGCTTTAATTTGCAATTCACAATTTCAGTAACAAAAGAACAATTAGCATTCTGTCTCACGGCAGCGAGCTCACTAAAAATTTCAAAATAGAAATATATCACGAGTTTTACATTTATTATAAAATCATTTAGTCGTCTGTCGAAATAATAAGAGATATTTATATCAATCAACAAATTGATTATAATTAATGACATTAATAAGCGCGATGTTATAAATTTCAACGCGAGAATTTTAGAGTGTGCAGAAATGCGTCAGGTCGTATCGCGTAATGACATTTTCTACATAATTACATAAATTTACATCAATATTAACATACAAAATAATAATGACTAACAAGTTTATCATTTTCATAAACTATTGAAATGTAACGTTATAATTGATTACATAGTTTGTAACAAGAATTTAATTTCATAAATCAAAGAATTAATGATTAAATCTAAAGTATAATTAATGGAACCTATATATCGTGTGTGTGCTAATTATTTGTAACTTTTCCCCTTTTCCACAATTTATTAAGTCATAAGCTGTCAAAGTTAAATTAGATCTGTTACACACAATATACGATTTCATGGAGGGAATTTCATATTTTGTTAGAGAAAAAAATTTCTGCAAAAAAAGCTGTCTCGTATATGAGAATTTGTGCTGTTATTGGTTAAAGCGTCAAATGAGAAAACATTAAGATATGTGATGGCTACATAAAAAATATAATAACAGTCGTAGCATCGTATGATATTATACAATATTATTGCCGTGTAACGTGTACAGGTTTGTTCCATTGGAACACTTTTCATTCGACACAATTCTATATCATAATTTCGGATATTATTCGCACGTGAAATGACATAGCAGAAATAACAAGAATATTCGCGTTAGAAATATACATCCGCGTATAGGAAATGGAGGTAAATGTATTGACCACTGTCCAGTATTACCAGCGTTATATAAAAGGAAAGCGAGAACAGCAAAGAGACATAAACGTGATAAACGCTCCGCACCGTATCACTGCAATATAACATATAACATATACAGCCACCATATATACAATAATAGATAATTATAAATTAATGGAAATGAATGATACTGCACGCGAACCGTGATATTAGAATATATCAGAATATAATTCTTTAAAAGCAACTATGATTATTTATATGAGAAAAATATGAGAAAAAGTGACTGTATATATACACACACAGGGTGTCCTCAATTTAAATGGCAAAACTTCAAGAGTGTATAGGGGACCGAAAAGCTAAGACAGAAAGTCCTTTAGAGATTTGCTCGTTTTTGCTCCATTTTGGAGAAAATCACAAAAATAGAAACAAAATAAGTTCTCGTTTTTTTATTTATTTATTTCCATTTTATTTATGTTATCATCTATTTAATGCAGATATTGTTCAAAATGTTGCCCTCTTGCAGCAATGCAAGCATTAACATCTAGCACTGACCTCATTAATCGCAGCTAGACTTTGTTCTAGTGATATTTGGTGCACTAATTGCTCTCTTGAATTGATTGGCGCCGTAAAGGATAACAAAGTGTTTACATATGTAAGGAACCTTGAAGCAGAAAGTTATTCGATGCCAATCAACTCAAGAGAGCAACTGACAATGAGAGTATGAATTTTTGCGATTTTCTCTAAAATGGAGCAAAAACGAGCAAACCTCTAAAGGACTTCTTGTCTTAGTTTTTCGGTCCCCCATACGCTCTTGAAGTTTTGCCATTTAAATACAGGGGGACATCCTGTAAAATTTATATTACACATAAAGTGTATAGCGGGAAAAAGACGGATCGAAATTATTTTATCTTAAAAATTTAGATACAAAACGATACATCTCTTTTACACAAGTAAACACTTGATATAAATGCTACAGTGTTCTTTTCGCATAATAAATGTAATTTCAAGATCGCAACGCGCGGCCACTCGAATTTATGCCTCTTTAAATCCTACTATTTGACGCAATAATTTATACCGGTAATCGGTTTTTTCATACGTTCCATTAGACCTTTAATAATGTCGTTTTCTACAACAGCTCTCTCCCTGCGGTAAGAAGTGTCCGACGCAATAATACCGTGAGTAATTATTAAATTTGCATTCTTTCATTTACGTGAGCGGGAATCGCATCGTCATGCAAAACGAATAAACGAAAAATAGAACGTCGTGTGATGTAATCAAAAGAGACATTTTTCTCTTTCGCATTCAGCGTTAACCGTATGCGCAGCAAATACACTTTGAAATTTGAATTCCTTACATATTTTCTTCTATATCTCTTAACGAAAAGATATATAAAATGTCGTTAATTTCGAAATATTTATACAGTTAATGTTAAAAGTGGAGAGCTACGGAGAAGAATGGCGTCCGAATAAATTATCGTTACAAATTGATTTCAAGTTTGGTCGAGAAATTTTAGATTGAAAAATTGGCAATCGTTCTAAAACATCGTACATTAATTCAGCATTATCTTTTTTTTCCGCTCGCCGTCTTTATTTAAGATTTTAAAGGATCTCGTAAAAAGAGCATACTGACATAGACGCGCATGTTGCTAATATCGTTAGTATAGAATTAGTGTCGACTAAATCCTTTCCATTCCTGACGGTATTTTTCATCCGATAAAAATTCACGCGATATCTCAAGAACGCTAAATCAGCATGCAGAGCAAGCTTTGTTAATATTCTTTATGATATTCGCTGAATGAATATCTCTCGTCGTGGTAATCGCCGAATATACGCGTGTTTTTATCGTTTGAAAACTTATAATATCAAAATGAAATTAATTCGGTTAAAAGATCCGGGAAATAAGGACTACCGACAATGCGATGCTTGTGACATTAAAATTTTTATCCGACTTCACGCTCCAATTAAAGGAACCATTGAAAAGCACAGTTATTACGTCGCTGCGATTCATAATTTCTAAATAGCGATCCTGCTTTATCAACTTTTTCAACTTCAATGTAACAGTCTCGCGTTTCTTCGCCGATTCGCGGAGAACGAAAGTTTAATAATGATTCTCCGAATATAGTAAGGGCGTGAAGATGTGGGCGTTAAGAAATAAAAGAGATAAACGTTTTGCACACGTTGCGAGTTGCAATGTTAGCAATATCAGCTCGAAACGAAGAAATTTCAGAAAGAGGAAGGAAAGAAGTCGCTCCGGCGACGAACAATGGGACAAAAGGGAACGTGTGCTAACTTCATGAGTGCATCGGAATCGGTAATAATATCCTTAAGCAAAGACAACGAATTAAGAAGAGAAAAAAGAAATATGCCAGAGTAAAAGATATAATTCGCTATTCATTAAATATTTGAAAAGTTACAGAAAATTTAAAAAGAAAAAAATATATAATATCGATTCATAAATGTTCATAATTGCACGAACAGCAATACTATAAGATATTCTGAACAATAGGCGCGTTAATCTTTATACATTTTCAAAGAAAATAATGGTATTGACAAAAGAACAGAAACATCGAGCAACCCTTGCGAGACCACGTGTAAGACGCGATATTATCATTCCATCCTCCGCGTTTGCTCTTACAAAAATTCTCGTCCCGCAACAAAACACGAATGCATTGAGAGGATATAGATGGGGGAAATGCGAGGAATCCATCTAGGGGAATTACAGGATGATGCGCGGTGGTTTGTTCAAATATTCCACCGATGTATCCGATACGCGTCTGTGATACGATCTCCTCCCTCGCGTGCAGATGCAGGCGCGGGATAGATCCATCGCATGATTCATGCAGCTCGTGTGTAGCTTTCCGAAAAGCACGGCCGCTATTTGGCAGATCTTTCCATTGACAATAGGGAGACAGAGGAATGGCTCCTGTCAAAAGCCCCATCTTGAAATCCAATTTTGATCTTTGGATCGTCGTGCGCCTTCGACTCTATTTTTGCTCTAACGCGAACGCTTCGCATACTTGCACTCTAAATTTTTGCCGACATCCCTTCGACGCCAGTCGTATGAAATTTTTGGTGTTATTTGGTGTTATTCAGATTGCGCGTACTGCCTCTAACTTAATTTAACTTTATTAAATCTAAATTACGTAAAACTTTCTTTTATTCCAAGTATGAATAATTCATCGCGCCATATTTAATATCGCTTTAGTTTGAGCAAAAATTTCATATTATGATTACTTATTATAACAATTTCTAATTATAGTTACTTATATCAACAGTTATCTTTAACCTTTCCAAAGCAAACAAAGACTAGCGTTAATTATCAAGAGATTGTGAGAAATCGATTAAGTGCACTTTACGACTTCAAGTAGGTGCTTCAAAGGTTGCAGAAGAAGCAGCTGCGCGCTATATCCGCGAACGAAAAGTACGGTCGCTATCGCCAATAAATATCTAACAATTTCCAATATGACCTGCATGGTCGGTAGCAAGAAAGCAATCGGAAAGGATAACGGTGAAACGAAGTAATTTCAAGTTGTTTGTTTGAACGAAAGAAATTATGTTATCGTTGCCATTATATTAATTTTTCTACCCCATGATCGGATTTCGTATTATGCAACGAGAAAATAATGGACATTTTCATAGTGACAACGATATTCTAAAGTTGAACGTGAAACGATAATGAACAAGATGCTGTGCAATCTCATTTTCACTCAACAAAGAAAATAGACTTTGATTTAATTAAATTTTTTTTTTTCTGTTTAACAATCGATGTATAGAATTTTGTGGAAATTTTTATATCAGTTTTTTTTTTCCCCCTATCGGAATCGAATATTTTATAAACAGTAGCAATTTTTATTTAAAAATTATATTTAATTATTAAGACACGCAGAAAGATAATGATATTCGCTGCAATTTGACACGACGTGCGCACGCTCGTATTTTCACTAATGAGCGATTGTATGACGCTGAGATTCGTTAATATTCGGTTGCTCGTTTATTGTTGAATTTTCTTGAAATATAATGATGCGTCTACGTGCGTTGTTTCTGCCAGGCTTCCTCCCCTCCCCTCCCCCCCATTTGTCACGAACTTAATGCACCTTAATGATATTCTGTTCAACGTTTCTATTGCGAGTTGACATTGCAATCGCTGTATAAAAGCGAAACCGAATGATAACTTTTTAATATCCGAAATTAATAATTTTTAATAAACTCAGAATGAATATAATAGTCATCGAACTGTACGCCTTTGAAAAAAAAAGATAATTTTTTTGGAAAAATTGTCCAAAATTAGTTGCCGCGACGTGCTTTGGCAACGAATGTTTGTTCGTTGAATAGCGTATTGTGTGTGTGAATGACGCTCAATTCTTCTCGCGTGAAAGTCGCGACAGAGGCGTGAAAGAGCACAGCTGTTTGCCGTGTCACGCTAATGCTCGCGGTAGGTAGAATCAGATAAAAACCGGTTAATCCATCTTATGTCGCGCTCGTGTTGCTTACAAGCATTAAATTACAAGATTTACGACAGCATCACGGGTGCATTAGTTACGATAAATTAGTTAAATCGGCGGTTGAAATTTTTGCTCATTCAGCTTTCATCTAGATGAGAATGAGAGCTGCGTAATTACAGAAATAAGCAGCTCTATTATATTATATTATAAAAAGTTGCACCTTACTTATCGTACAAACGATCTCAATTATACTGACGTAAAATCAACGTACAAATTATACGAGATTTCTTTTATATAAATTTTTTCATTGTGTAGAATAATCATTTTTTCTAATATCTTTTTTTTTCTGATTAATTCGCGATATATTTCTAAATATTATATCGCGATATTATTTCTGAATAGAAATTTGATCGAAAGGCATCATCAAAGTTGTAGCTTTTCAATATATAAAACGTTAAACATGACATCAATAAAATTAAATCTCTTTACGTTATATTATATAATATTTTTTAATACTTTCTGTGTAGTTCAATTGTATTTTAAATATATCTGTGCGGAAAAAAATTAAGCTTTACATTCATTAAATAATTCGTGATCAAAAGGACTGCAGCTCTGAAATCATAATTTCAGCGTAATTTATAATTCTGATAGTTCTATATATGTAATCTGTATTTGCGAATGTGTGCAGCATAAGTGCACTTAAAGCAAATTTATCAACATACCGGATCATTTATACGGAATGTCGCTAATTAACTGCAAAATATTAACATAGAATTCCGTTTTCAGGATATAAGTACTCGCAACATTCCTAATTAAAATAGATAACGAGTCGCGTAAAACGAATAAAATGAGCGACTTTTCCGAACTTTCGCGTTAACGCAAATCGCATTACGTAAAATGCCTTAATGTCGGAATTTTAAGAACGATTTCCTTTATTCATTAGGTTTTTTTTAATCAACGAGAGCAATTCGCTTGACGCGCTTTAAATGAATTTTAAGAACGGTTCCTCTTTTTTATTCATTAGGTTTCTTTTTCTTTTCTTTTTTTTTTTTTAAAGTCGACGAGAACAATTTGTCGTTACGTTTACATATTTAAATTTGCATAAATTTTCCTCCCAAAAGAAGAGAATAATTAAAAGTGGTAATTGTTGATGTACTCACCTTTGCGAAGTCAATTTTTAGCGTGCAGCAGCCGGAGTATATGTCTGCTCCATGTAGCGTCTCTTTTGCTCTGGTTGCTGATTCCACTGAGTCAAACGTGATTATCAGAAAGATCAGTTAAGGATATATGACAATTTGCGTAAAATTGTGTAAAAAGATAAAGATGCTTCACGAACGTAGAATTTACTGTACGTTATAATTACTATGTTTTAATTTATACGATACGTAACTCAATTTGAAACTATTACACCTTATTTAATAAATGCCTATATATATCAGTTTAATAGCATTTGTATATAAAAGTAAAAATTAAAGATGCGATAAATATCATTAAAAATTGCTCGTCGCACAAATGACATTGTGTGTGGATTGTAATTTTCACCAAGAGCTTTATGGGAAACATGTAAAAATGTAGCATTCTGACAGCACAAAAATTTCACAGAGTCCATCACAGTGTCACAATGTTATTTTCCTGCAAAGTGGTCGTCACGCGGTATAAACCGGCGATAAAAGCCGGCGTGACGCGAAGTTCTAACGAATTTACGGTCACGCGAAACGCGGCTCGACTATTATTCGGATCATAATAATGCGGGATATATTCCGGCAGGTGGATTTACTGAAAATACGATGCGCTTCCCTCGGCAGTAAAGCTCGAAGCGCGTTGAACGAGTTCGCGAACAGAGCGTGGAAAGAGTTCGTAGCGAAAAAGTCGAATCTCCGTCGAGTCTCCGTCAACCTCGAATCCCTCTTATAAATCTTCATTACGTCGTAATAACAGCGCATGTCTTGACAAAGTTTCCTCGGTTTTCGGGAAAGCGTGTCAGAGACGGAGACTTGATCCCGCGGGCTTTCGAGTTCGCCGAGCTCGATGTAAGGGGTGACCCTTAACCCGCACGCTTACCGTGCAGTTGCCTCGAAGTTATCCATGCTATACTATGTGTAAATCAAATTCGCGAGAAACGCGAATGGTTTGCTCGTGTAAACCGTTTCCCGGTCATGTTGCTCGCGCGCGCCGTCAAACTCAAACATGTTCTTTAAATCAGTTTTCTTATGTAATTGTTTGTAGAAATTTCAGTGTAAATATTTCTTTCATAAATATAAACTTCAATCGATATGTTTTGAATAAAATTCCTAGTAAAATATACATAATAACATATATATAATAACAGAAAAAATTATTCTTAATTTTGAAAATTGAAGAATTCCGGAAAATTGAGAAGAATGTTAAGAGATAATAAATTACTGCATCTCTTAAATGATTCAGAAGAAAATTGCAATATATAACTTTTTTTTTTTTTTAAATATTTATGATATATAAATATATATATGTAAAAAAATAATTTTTATATTACTTTTTTTTTTTTTTTACGAAATAAATAAAAATCCGATTATTATTCTTATCCAGAAATTTCGTTATACGTTTCATCAAAAAGTTTACAACTTTGATAATTCATTCTATACAAACACAAAGTATCTGCAGTCGTAAAATAATACCATGTTCCGCAAACAAGATATTAGCGGTACACTATCTTTCTCAGTGATTTGTTTCTGTGTGATTACTCAGTGATTACTGCGGCGCGGCAGCGCGAGCATCGCTGATTTTAAAGTGTTAATTTACACAATTGAAATTTACACACGTACCTTCTGAGAAGCGTTAAAACACAAACCGCCGAAATCGCAGGCGAAATGGCCAACGGAACAAAAATGTTGTAAAAATAAAATGTATTGCAAAGGATATTCAACCATGGCCTGTACGCCGTTTTTCTTGAATATTACGATGCGTTGCACCTGCCCGCTGGGCGCGCTGATCGTGTGCAACACTTCCTGCAACAGAAAAGAGGAATGCACTTGAACAGATGCACGCTAAATATTTTAAGACGATATATCCGCGCTTTGTCGATTTAGGTGATGGTGCATCATCTCTCGGCAAGCCTCAAATTAATTTTCATGTTTAAACGTAACTCGAATTTCAAATAAAGTGATTAAGAAGAAGAATAATCACATCTAATGCATTATCGATTTGTGAGAATAAATGTATAAAAAATATTTCGTTAATAATTTTCTGAAAAATAAAGAAAAATAAGAAAATTTTTATTCAAATTTAAAAACATTTTCTGACGTAAATGTTCTCGTTTAGGATACATTTTATTTCAAGCCTAACGCAGTTCAGACACTTAATTAAATTTTTCCATTTTCTTCTATTATATCATGTCGTTCGATTACTATGCAGAAAAGTTTGTATTCTATAAAATTCTACGATTACTTATTATTTAGAAACTTCATGTTGATATTTCAACAACTAGAACAATTCTCATTCTTCTTAATCCGTCATTGAAACCTGTCATTAAGAGGAGTGGCGATAATTCTGAAGCATTTCGTACCTCCGTTAACCTATTTCTAGTACATGATCGATGCATCGTCGTATATCATGCGCTGCAAATCGAATGAAGTTTACACGTTCCGTTCTCCAGGGATATCCCGACATGCGCGACGTATGCAAAGTGTTCGATACAAGTTGGATCGTTTACTCGCGCGATACTTGCAACAGAGGCAAACAAGAAGTTTATGTAGCGCGGATAAATTGCGAATTAAAAGTTTAGGGAGAGTTTGGGTGAGACACAAGTCCCAAACTGCATTTCAACGCATCCGCGAATATCGCCACGATTAGCGTATCAAGCAACGTTACATTGTCCTTCGGCAAAAAAATCAATTTTATTGTAGCAACTATTTCATTTCATAAGCGCCCATGCATACAATACACACATACACGTGCAAAATATTATCGTATTGCTGTAATTTTTTATCATCTAATATATAAATATAATACGAGTTTATTGATTCTTAACAAGGAGCCGAGTCAGATGATTACATGAATTTATGAATGTTAAATATATATTGTAGATGCATGTAAGTGACGAATACTATCACTTGAGAATTAGGTTAACTAGACATTGTAACAGAGAATAGGAGACGCTAAGGAGAGAGAACAAGGGAGAAAACAGAGTTGCAACATATCCGACTGGCACTGATTTACATTGCAATTAGCACTCTCTAATTCAATCCTTAATCCGTAATGTCTTGTGAAAGTAACAAGGAGATATTTGAAGATTAACGTAAATTAATATGATAAATTGCAACAATTATTCACAGCAACGTGAATAAATAATAATGCTTAATCTCTTTGCGATCGAATTAATTCTTCCTTCCTTGGTAATTTTTCGGATTAAAATACGTAGTAAACGAGCAACTTACAAAGAGAAGCGTTAACACGATGATTCATAGAGAATGATTAAAGCGTTCTTTCACCCACAAATCATGATGTCTAAAGCTGCGACGACGCGAAAGAAATTGTTAAGCATCTCGTAAATGTGTGGATGGATCGCGATATCCTTTATTTCAAAATAGTCGATAATTGAGAACATTTAACGCGGAGCAAATGCGTGTTTACCTGTCGAGATGCCAACGGAGGAAATCTCGAATTTGCACGGCACGAGCGACGACAGGACGTGGCTCGTCGCCAAAGTAGCTTCCCTGTGAATTCCCCGCGCAGCAACATCTTTCGCGCGGCTAGACGAAAACATGCAACTAGTGAGTCGCATCTAGTGAGTCACGTCGTTTATCCGAGAAAAATACAGTCGCGCCGCGACACTTTAATGCAGTTTCGACGCGCGAGACAGACCGTATATTATCTCATGCTCGCGATTAGTCATGCGATCAGACAATTGAGACGCAACGTCTGAACAAAGCGAACGAGATTGTCGACTGAATACACAATCTCCTCTTATAAAAGCTTAGTCTTTCGATGTTTGAGTAGTTGACTTGTTTCATTATAACGCATTGGATTTAATTGCGCGATTGTTAGACAGATTAATATTTTACACGATCTTTTTTAATTATTTAATTCGCTAATCTGTCAAAAAGCACCTGCTAATCTATTTTTTAGTTATCTTTATAAGGAGATAAATGAGAGGTTTGCTGATGGTAGAGGGCGAAGAAGGGGGAGGAAGGAAGAGAAAAAGATAGAGAAGAGTGGAGGGAGGCAGTGAGGGAGAGAGGAGAGAGAGAGGGAGGGATTGAGGAAGAATGAGACAGAGGAATTTAAATGGCTTGGGCGAATAAAGAATAATTAGTTGCTGCAGAGAGTTATTATAAAATCAATTAGCTGTAAGGGAAACGGAAGTCTCGGCGAGAGAGCGAACGGTTAGTTTAAGAGTAAATTTAAGTTAGTATAGATTTAAATTTAAGTTTAAATCAGGATTTAAGTTGCGTCGATGCGAGTTGTGTAGGTGTATTTTATTTTATAAATTTAGATAAGTCAAGCGGTCTAGCCTTTAATTGTAAAGATTTTAATAGTTAAGTCTATGTCGATTAATCATTGCAAAGAAGCGGTTGTCATGTTAATGTGAGAAACGATCGTTACTTTGTAACCTTTCTATTCTATTCTAATTATCTTTACAAAACTTAATTGAATGCTACATAAAATATAGCGAATAAACTATATATCTTTTGTATTTGCGTGATCGTACAAGCCAAATAAAGAGTAGTTTGACCATTTGCACGAGCATCATACAACGATCGTTAAATAGAAGCAGAAATTAAATTCAATTTTTTTCCCAACAACTCGAGCCTTCACACGGCACTCGTCAGGGCTTTACGAAAGGTGGAAAGGTCGACGCGATAATTAAATTCCCGAAAAAAAAAAAAAACAGAAGAAACGCGAGGCACACTTGATTATGTAAAACCATTGCCGTATTCGGCGAACGGTCGAGTAAATTTTTATATGCGTCGCTCGCCGGCGCATCCCGCGCCATGCGTCATGTAATATGTATGATCCGTTGCATTTCAGATTGGCTTATGAATAGGAGCGAGCATTCGCTCGCATCGTTGCCTGGTTGTTCGCGTTTTCGGAAATTGCACGCGCACGGGACCAACACACCCGAACTTAATCGTCCATAGTGTTGCACCGGGTTGGTTGTCCGGGTCGAGGAACCCCTTTTGTGCCGCAACGTGCGAGATACGACGCGAGAAGGAGAGATCTTTCGGGGATGGGTCGCGGTATAAATTCAGAAGCGGACGCTTCCGCAACAAACACAAAGCCACCGTTTGCACGAAGGCGATAGGATGAGCTCGTTGGCTCGCTCGACGGGATCGCGATAAGAAAGGCACGTAATCCTTTGTCCCGCGAAGATGCATTCGCCGGAGCGAAGCGCATCAAAGAACCGCGCCTCGGTACAACGTGATTTACTAAACCGGCTTATCTGTCGCGTTTTCGCGACGGAAGAATGTCGGCCCATAAAGGAGGACCGTTTTAATATCGTCGAAATCAATGTCCGAAATGTTAGAAATAATCAAAGCCTTTAAACTATGGAAAATTTTAAACAGTTTGCAACCGAAAATGTTAAGACTAGAGTATAAAAAGAAAATATGAGTAAGACAAATTGTGTCTTGTATCAACAATAATAAAAATCTTGAAAAAAGAAATTATTGAGATAATATATATATATATATAATGTAGATATTATTTTATAAAAATGTTTCTTAAATCAGCAGCAAATAAATGATTGTGAAAAAAAAGATAACTTGCATTTATGGAGCAAAATACACACGACGATTACTTGTATGGAAGATGTAAGAGTCCCAAGTTTCTCATATTCTCAGGTTGAATAATAGTGCAGTCTGTAGGATGGCTAAGGAGTTTAATTCTCGTTCTTGAGCAGGTCAGGCACTAATAATAGATCTGGTTCGTCGGAGGGCATCAATCTGCGTGTCGCGCGCGCGCGCGCGGTCGAGAAGCGTATCGTGTATACGTGTGTGAAGTTTGCATCTCAAGTGTTAGCATCTCACAAATAAACTTCATATTAACTAGCATCCAGCATAGTTCCATAGTTCTTGATAGGTTTTAACAATAGTTCCGTCTAATTTACTATTAAAATCGTATTTTTAAGAAATGAGATGCTAACTTCCGGTAACATCTGATAGCATCTCATCGTATTTCGAATATTTGATCATGGGGGAGTAGGATTCCGTGGAGTTTTACAGCCTAGACACATTCTGTCAATAGTTCTGACGATTAAATTCTGTAGAAAGTAATTTATCGTCACAAAACCCATCTAATCCGCGCTACTGGCACCTTACTTTCAAAAATCGGAAGTTTTATTAACAGTTCTATTTGCATCCCGAAGAGTTCTATCGATAAGTATTAAGGCCCGAAGCTGTAAAACCAAAAATGAAAAAGTTCTGGCCACTTTTAGTTATACGCTCTTAAAAAATTTCTAAGTCCCGAGGGGTTGATATTTTTTTCTAATTTTCGAAGTTCTAATGGTAGTTCTATTTGCATCCCGAAGAGTTCTATCGATAAGTATTAAGGCCCGAAGCTGTAAAACCAAAAATGAAAAAGTTCTGGCCACTTTTAGTTATACGCTCTTAAAAAATTTCTAAGTCCCGAGGGGTTGATATTTTTTTCTAATTTTCGAAGTTCTAATGGTAGTTCTATTTGCATCCCGAAGAGTTCTATCGATAAGTATTAAGGCCCGAAGCTGTAAAACCAAAAATGAAAAAGTTCTGGCCACTTTTAGTTATACGCTCTTAAAAAATTTCTAAGTCCCGAGGGGTTGATATTTTTTTCTAATTTTCGAAGTTCTAATGGTAGTTCTATTTGCATCCCGAAGAGTTCTATCGATAAGTATTAAGGCCCGAAGCTGTAAAACCAAAAATGAAAAAGTTCTGGCCACTTTTAGTTATACGCTCTTAAAAAATTTCTAAGTCCCGAGGGGTTGATATTTTTTTCTAATTTTCGAAGTTCTAATGGTAGTTCTATTTGCATCCCGAAGAGTTCTATCGATAAGTATTAAGGCCCGAAGCTGTAAAACCAAAAATGAAAAAGTTCTGGCCACTTTTAGTTATACGCTCTTAAAAAATTTCTAAGTCCCGAGGGGTTGATATTTTTTTCTAATTTTCGAAGTTCTAATGGTAGTTCTATTTGCATCCCGAAGAGTTCTATCGATAAGTATTAAGGCCCGAAGCTGTAAAACCAAAAATGAAAAAGTTCTGGCCACTTTTAGTTATATGCTCTTAAAAAATTTCTAAGTCCCGAGGGGTTGATATTTTTTTCTAATTTTCGAAGTTCCAATGGTAGTTCTATTTGCATCCCGAAGAGTTCTATCGATAAGTATTAAGGCCCGAAGCTGTAAAACCAAAAATGAAAAAGTTCTGGCCACTTTTAGTTATACGCTCTTAAAAAATTTCTAAGTCCCGAGGGGTTGATATTTTTTTCTAATTTTCGAAGTTCTAATGGTAGTTCTATTTGCATCCCGAAGAGTTCTATCGATAAGTATTAAGGCCCGAAGCTGTAAAACCAAAAATGAAAAAGTTCTGGCCACTTTTAGTTATATGCTCTTAAAAAATTTCTAAGTCCCGAGGGGTTGATATTTTTTTCTAATTTTCGAAGTTCCAATGGTAGTTCTATTTGCATCCCGAAGAGTTCTATCGATAAGTATTAAGGCCCGAAGCTGTAAAACCAAAAATGAACAAGTTCTGGCCACTTGGGCCCGGTGCTAAATTTTTTAAGAGCGTATAACTAAAAGTGGCCAGAACTTTTTTATTTTTGAGTACTCTGCGTTGATACCACTGCTT